>NW_007094372.1:0-1372 GCF_000164805.1 Carlito syrichta
CATCTCTACAATTAAAAAAAATGAGTTAGGCGTGGTAGCGGGTACCTGTAGTTCCAGCTACTTGGAAGGCTGAGGCTGAATGATCGCCGGAACCAAGCAGGTTGAGGATGAAGTGTTCAGGAGTGACCACTGCACTCCAGTCTGGGTGACAGAGCGAGACTCCAACTAAAAAAAAAAAGAAAGAAAAACAGAAAACTAAAAGTAGTCAAGTAGAACTGCCCAGGAAGCCAACAGTACCAGCTAGCTGTAATCTCTTTCAATGTTGCCACTGCAATCAAGTGACACTGTCGCAATTTCCCTGAGCGCGTGTGCGCGCGCGCACGCACACACACACACACACCCGAAAAACATGCTCTAGGAAATGCACACACATGGCGGGAATGTACACATCAACATTGAGCCGAGAACAATGCCTACAGACAGCAGCGCAGGATCCACATGAAAAAAGGCACATATCAGTGTGCACCCATCATGCACACGACGTGACAAACAGAAGCAGGCACCCAGTCCCACATGCATATCCCCTACCACAAATCCGTGTGGACACGCTGTACAAACTCACATACAATGTTTCATTCAGAAATCCCAAACATACGCATAGACAGTGCCCAGAGTTATTCACAAAATTCGAGGGGAGGAGGAGTGGGAAGTGCATGGTATTTGCTACACCCAGGTCTCCTGAGCAGCAGAGACTGGAGAGAAGACACCAAGTGCTTCACCCTAGAGACCCACTGCCAAGCCCACCAAGCACAGTCCTGTGAGTAATTTCACGGAGATTCCTGGTGCGGGCTCACGGAGAGAGTCGCTACATGTCACCGAGCATTCTCGGGCATACACACACACTCGCACTCACACACACACAGACACACACACACACACAAACACACGGGTCAGGGGCGAACCCACTCCCACCGAATGAGAACCAGCAAGAGCATGGCGAGCAAGCAGTAGCTGGGGAAGGAAGTTGTCATCTCTGGCGCCATAGGCTGCTGCCAGGAGAGCAGTGGAGACTGCAGACAGTGTGGTTGCTGGGTTGGGGGAGCTACCTACCAGAAAGGCAGCGTCCAACCAGGTGTGATCGTTCTTCATCTTGTCTTTCATTTTTGCATCTCATTGATGCTTCTGATGACGACCTGGCGAATTCCAGGGGTTGCTTTGTGTTCCACTCAGGCCCAATGACCCAGTGACTCTGTGTCCGCATTCCCTTTTCGGAGGTGGGTGGAGGGCACGGATGTTGTCGCCATTGAGCTGGAGGAAACAACCGGGCAGTGGAGTGGAGCTGGAGGGGGCACAGCAGAATGGGATCCCTGGCCACCACTCAGACAGCTCAGGAGATGCAGAGATCGGCCCCCCCTCACAATACAATTTAATA
>NW_007094373.1:0-1496 GCF_000164805.1 Carlito syrichta
CACCCTCAGTAATGAAAGGAAACAGAGGAATCCTAATCAATTTTCCTTTTTTAAATGGAAAGCTAAACTCTTGCCCATTTTTGAACTACTGTTCTATTCAGAGAACTATTATTCATAAGTTAAGTATCCATTTCTAAGTTCTTATGAACATCATGCAGGAGACAGCCATGGAGTACCCAAGCATTAAGCAAAAGTGCTGGCCTTGTGGTCTGCATCACTTCCCAGGGAATAAACCGGTTTTGCTCAGGCATCGTAGAAGCATTACTGCAAATGCCACCAGCATTATTCAAAGCAGAATAAGCCACGTGATGCTCTCTGTCCACGTACTCTTGGCCTGTTATCCTTCCTTTCATCATTACTAATCTCTTAACTAGAACCTTTACAACTTTTTAAAGTCCAAGGTTTTACAGCAGCATTTTAAGGTAAGGAATTTTGAGAAAATAAGATTTAAAGACTCACCCTTTAATGAGAGTGAAAAAGAAAACCACAAGCTAGGTAAGTATTTAGCAAAAGAGCCAGGTGCAATGGTCTGTAATCCCAACACTTTGGGAGGCTGAGGAGGGAGGATTGCTTAAACCTAAGAGTTCAAGGCTGGAATGAGCTGTGATCATGCCACTGCATGCCAGCATGGGTGAAAGAGTGAGACTGTTTCAGGGGGTGTGTGTGGGGGAAACAGTATTTAACATCTGAAGAAAATGCTTAATCCAATCATAGTTAAGTCTTAGCTACAAAACAAATTATTTGCTCATCTTGCTAAAGAGGAAAATTGTTTTTTCTCCAACAAATAGTGGCAACTATAGTAGATATAGCCTGAGTTGTTAGCTGAAGTTAATGTAGATAAACTCAACTGGCTTAAAACGAGTCATGCTTCAAACTCTTGATTTAATGTTTAAATCTCTAGTGAAATTTCAATGACTATTTTTTTTTCTTCTCCCAAGCAGTAATCATAGTAAAAAAAAGCTACCAGATTGGTAGAACCAGTGGCTCTCTTGCTTTGGGTGTACTGACCAGGTTTTAGATTTATGTATCAGGAAAGCTACGCCCAAGACTTCCTGGGTTCAAGTTCCAGTTCCAGCTCACACAGCAACATGACACTGGGCAGGTTAATTACCCTTTACTTATCTGCAACAAAGGGATGATAACTGTACCTATTTCATAAAGTTTTTATGAGGATTAAATAAATAAAAACTTGATGAGGGTTCAGAATAATTAAGGATGCCGTGTGTGCTCAATAAATGTTCCTTGCATCATAGATATGATTAGTCTCTCAGAAGCAATAGTATTCCTGTGTTTGCATTTAAGTGAGTGTATTTTTTTTGAGTCGGAGTCTCACTCTATAGCCCAGACCGGAGTGCAGTGGCACGCTCCCGGCCACCGCAGCCTCAATCTGCTGGGCTCCAGCAATCCTTCCACCTCAGCCTTCTAAGTAGCCAGAACTACAGGCGCGTGTTACCACGCCCGGCTAATTTTGTATTTATTGTAGAGACAAGGTCTTG
>NW_007094374.1:0-1419 GCF_000164805.1 Carlito syrichta
AGCAACCCCAGTCCAGGGCTGTTGGATCTGGAGCTGAAGACTCCCTTTTCAGAGGTGTTATTTGTATTTCTCTCAAGTTTGCCACATGTCTCTCCTCTAAAGTCCTGAGAACATTCTTACCTATTGGGGTTTTGAATTTTTATGGTTCCCCATTGTGCTTAATTCTGAATAGAAAATCACACACACACACACATAGGGAATTGAGGAGGAGATACAAAAATTAAACCCTAACTCTATTCCAAATCCCACATTTAATTACACAAAATACTGTCCTGTTTGTCTTGGATAGACTTTGGCTACACATTGTGATTTTTATTGCAACACCTGGCATGGCATTTCCTCCAAGTTCTGTTTCATAACAGTGCCCTGTCTACAGCTCCTTCTTATGTTCATGCACAAAATTCAAAACTGCACAGTTTATATCTTTATCTGCATACAGTGACAGAAGAACTTCCACCTTACAGAAAGGAATCACATTAATAGCCCTTGCTGCTCAAGAAGCAATTAGGGTATTCTCTACAGACTCATTCAGTCTCCAGTCAAAATCTTATTCTCTGAAACATAGAGAAATCTAGTTTAATTAAATTAACACAATGAAATTAGTTAAGGATTCAGGATGTGTCTGAGTTAGTACCAGCTACATCAGTTAGGTAAACTTTAGTGTATTTTTTTCTGTTTATGAAAACTCATGTAGTACCTGTGTGCCTGGAAATGCTAAGTGTTCCTGTGCGCAAACCTTTTTCATAATTTGCTGCAATGTCTGTGTAACACAAAGTCCCTAGTTGTGAGATACACATACACACACATGTATATATGAAAATTGCATATGTGCATATAGAAACACATGTTGTGTCTTTCTAAAATTTTGAAGAAACTATGTCCAAACCAATTCACTTTCAAAGACACTCCATGTAATGGTTTCACTCTTGTGCTACCTCAGTTAAGTATTATGAAATTCTATCAACTTTGCATTTTCCTTCATCTGATTTACAAAAGGTAATTTTCAGACATCAATAAATACTATTTTTGTTTCCACTTTTTAAAAAGATGAATAAAAATATCACAAACATCGCATATATTTTTAAATAAAAATATACCCTAGACTTGCATTTTTGCTCCAGCATATAAGAAGTGTAGAAGTGCCACTTTATTCTAACAAGTTAAAATCTCAACAAAATGAAAAATGGATTCTTCTTAGATCCAGCTCTAAGTCAGATCACAGGGAAAACTAGAGTCCCTGAAATTATACACATATACAGATTTAATACTTGCCTGAGCAGAAACCCACTATCAGAGACCTCTTCGGGGGCTAGTGCCTGGGTGGGCCAGGGTGGGAAAAACTGAGTTTATTGCTGGAGGCTCCCTGTGGGCAACTCTGAGACTTTAAACACTCCAAGGGAAACCAGCCAGAGGGGCCTC
>NW_007094375.1:0-1307 GCF_000164805.1 Carlito syrichta
GGAGTCTCACTCTGTCGCCCAGACTGGAGTGCAGTGGCCGCTCCCGGCCACCGTAGCCTCCACCTGCTGGGCTCCGGCGATCCTTCCGCCTCAGCCTTCCAAGTAGCTGGAATTACAGGCATGCACTACCACGCCCGGCTGATTTTTTGATTTATTGTAGAGATGAAGTATCACCAAGTTGCCCAGGCGGGTCTTGAACCCGCGGGCTCAGGCAATCCACTCACCTCAGCCTCCCAAAGGCACGGGATTACAGGCTGAGCCACCGAGTCCGGCTTTGCATGAGATTATTAAATATCATTGATAACCTAGTTGTCAAAATTTGCAGATCTTCTAATATAGTATCTGAACATTTTAATGATAAGCACAGCTCACATCTCATATCTAATAAGGGTGCTTTCCAGTCCAAAGTATGTCAGTATATGCAAAATAACTGAACATTTTCTTGTGCTTTATTATAACAGGGGAAAAACGAAAATGTTGATAGTGATAATAACTGTGAAACAAAAGCTATACAATTGAAATGGAAATCATTAGGAATGTAGAAAGCAGTATTCTCTTGGTTCCAATCAGATGCTCACTTGGCATAAGCTGTTAACAGCATTCTTTGAACTGTGAATACAATAATCTTGTATAAAGTCCTGTAATTAGACTATCAAAGATTATATTTATAGGTAAATATAAAGGGTAAGTAAAAAATTTGCTCTCTCAGATAATATGTAAAATTATTGTTTGTGCTTTACATATATATGTGTGTATATATGTGTATATATGTATGTGTATATATATCTCTCTTTCCCACAGATCGAAGAGTTTGAAAGTTGAGCTTTGTAAAAGTCTAAACAAGCAAAGTAAGCAAGAGCATCACCACGTGGTAGAATACTGAAAGTGAAAATGTATGCACCTCATACTCTATTAAAGCCTCTTCAACCTATAATAGAAGAAATATTTAAAGAGGGAAATAGTGATTATCCCCACTAGTTCTTCACTTAAAAGACTGATTTTGAGGTTCTTAAACCTGGAAAACTTATGGCACCTTACAATAGGTTACTGCAAATTTTTTCCTGTGGTCCCACACATTAAAGACCCATAATCAATACTACTGAAATTATTAGCTCCATCTTATCATCAGACAGTAAATATTTTGCCTTTATTGATTTGGATCATATGTTCTATTTAGTGCTATTTCAATAACCTCTCAGCCTTTATCTTCAATGTGATACATTTGTTGTCCTCAGCTTCAAAGACATAGCTCTGTCTGGCTTTCACTTGGCTTTACCTCGGGTTTTAGGGTGTCTTCCACAGTCTTT
>NW_007094376.1:0-1938 GCF_000164805.1 Carlito syrichta
TCTTGCAAAGAAAGGCTCAAACAGATGGAGTAATCAACAGTGAGAGATAATTGCTCGTAGGTAGAGTAAAATGCACATTAAGAATTGATCATATCACAACATGAGAAAATGGTGACTTTAACATAAACATTTCAATAGAATGGTGAGGACAAAATCTTGAAGGAATATAAGAAAGAGAGAATGGAAGAGTGGATAGCAAGCAGGGGTTGTAAATTGATAACTGATAACTTCACAAAGAGAGGATGGGGGGGTAAGGTTGTGAATCGATTACTATGTTGCACATCCAGGAAATTGCCTTGTGGCCATTTAGCTTTCTCCAGTTCCATGTCTAGCAGGTTTTGAAACTTGCAGATTGTTCTTTTTTTATTTTAATTTTTACTTTAAATATGTGAGGTACATTTCAGGTTTAGGTATACAAACATTGATCATGCAGACACTCTTGTTGATGAGGTATGCCCCTACCTCTCCTAGCAGTTTCCCTCAACTGCCAATCCCACCCCCCCTGACAGTTTCCCACTACTATCAATTGCTTTCTTATAACTTTATAATTGTTCAAGATCCGCTTATGAGTGAGAATATATGGAACACTGTTATTTGTTTCTGTGAAAATTACTGAGTATGATTGACTCCAAATTATCCAAGTTGTTGCAAAGTCCATATATTTGTCTTTCTTTATGGTTACATAATATTCCATTATGTATATGTACCCCATTTTTAAAATCCAGTTCAGCTTCTATGGGCAGCACGGTTGTTTCCATGCTTTTGCTATTGTGAAAAGAACTGCAACAAACATACATATGCAGCTATCTTTTTAGTAGAATGACTTGAGTTCTTCCAATATATTCACAATAGGGGAATTGTTGGGTCATATGGAAGATCAATTTCTAGTTCTTTCAGGAATCACCACACTGTCTTCTAAAGGGGCTGCACCAGTTTGTTTTCCCACCAGCAGTGTAGAAGCATTTCTTTTCTTTTTTTTTCTTTTTCTTTTGAGTTGGAGTCTCACTCTGTCGCCCAGACCAGAGTGCAGTGGCCGTTCCCGGCCACCGCAGCTTCGACCTGCTGGGCTCCGGCGATCCTCCGCCTCAGCCTTCGAGTACCTGGAACTACAGGCGCGCACTACCACACCTGGCTACTTTTTATAAATTTATTGTAGAGATGAGGTCTCGCCAAGTTGCCCAGGCGGGTCTCAAAACCACCAGGCTCAGGCAATCCACTCACCTTAGCCCCCCAAGGCGCGGAATTACAGGCTGAGCCACCGAGCCTGGCTTAGAAGCATTTCTTTTTCTCCACATCCACACCAGTATCTGTTGTGATTTGTTTTATTAATGATGGCCATTCTTACAGGGGTTAGTGGTATCTCAGTGTGCTTTCGATTTGCATTGCTCTGATGATGAATGAGACTGAGCATCTTTTCATGTGTCTGTTGGCTGCCTGCATATCTCCTTTTGAGCAGTGTCTATTAATGTCTTTAGCCCACTTTTTAAAGGGATTGCTTGTTTTTTTACTTTCGGCGCGTTTGAGTTCCTTGTAGATCTTAGATGCTAGACCTTTGTCAGATATACAGTTGGCAAATTTTTTTCCCATTCTGTTAGCTATCTCCCTGCTCTCTTGATAGTTTCTTTTGCTTTGCAGAAGTTCATTGATTTGATGAGGTCCCACTTGTCTATTTTATTTCATAAGGTATTGGCCTTTAGGGTTCTGAATAGGGGTTGGTTATCAGTTCCAATTTTCATAAGGGTGTCTCCTGCACTTTCTAAGATTCTTATAGTTTGAGGTTGTATATTCAGGTCTTTGATACATTTAGCATTAATTTTTGTGCGTGGTGATAGGTAGGGGTCCTGTTGCAATCTTCTGCATGTGGTCAGCAGTTTTCCCAGCACCATTTACTGAATAGTTTCCCCTTTCCCCAGTGTTGGTGTTGGAGGCTTTGTCAAA
>NW_007094377.1:0-1099 GCF_000164805.1 Carlito syrichta
CTTGCTAAGCAGAATATTTTCTTTTTGTATTCACGAAGTAAAAAATGGTTTAACTTACCAACTATTTAAATCCCCAATTACCAAGACTTCATAAACAGAGTTACAGACAAGCGATCATTTGAAACAGAATAAGCTTTTAAAGAACATCCTTTGGAAACCTAGGGACAAACCTATTAAACACAATACACAACATACAACCTATTGCTATCTTCTACATCTAAAAGCTCCCTCCAAATCTCACTTACAGTATTCAAATATACCTTAATGATTGATTCCCAGAACAAAGATTCATTTACCAATGTAAAAACAATTGCCAAGCTATGCCTGGTGATTCTCTGGAGCAGTATACTAAGTACAGAGAAGAGCAGTTAGAAACAAAAGTCCACTGTATCCAGTGCTAAAAAAAAACAGGAATTGGTTCTAGCACTGGTAGAAACATAGCCCCATGTAAGAAAAACCTCCTGACAAAAGACAAGAAGTATATCTACATACCTGATATAACAAATCCATCTCCTTCTCAGACATAATTTAATGAATTTTGAATATCATAATGTTATCTAGTTGCCTTCATTTCCAGATAAAATTGAGAAGTTAAATTGTACTTGTTATCAGTTTACCAGACTTAAGTGACCTATTTACATGGAGCGTAATATAACTTTGTTTCCTGGGTTGGGTTATTCACTGCTTCCTTCCTGTTCTTGCAGCTCTTTTACACATATGCCTATTTGTTTTCACTGTAAGTACTTGAATCCTGCCCAGAAGGTACCATAATCACCAGGTAACAACAGGTTAAGTATGGTGAAGCAACTTAACCAAAATCATGACCAATGGCAGATTTCAAATTCATATATGGCTACAAATCTCCTTCCACAGTGATGCACAGGTACTAAATAAATCAAACCTAAATGAATGCAGGTTCTCACTGTTGGGAGCCAACATCTATAGCTACATGGCTGAGGCCTGTAAAGGCCCATCTGGAAGATCGCCTCTGACATAGGATATAAGTTATACCTATAATATTGGCGTGTGATTAGTGACCAGTGTGCAACATGGCAGTAAAACTTATAAGTAAATCTCAATACACCTGATAGAAAGTGCA
>NW_007094378.1:0-1181 GCF_000164805.1 Carlito syrichta
AAATTTTCAGTTAATTTTTAATTTAAAATTTTATAAAAAACTGTTTGCTTGTTAGTTCACCTATTTTAAAAATATTTTTTCTTTATGCATAAATGTGTATGTGAAGGTTTGATCTGCATCCCTCCCATGTTTTTTCTTTTATTTTTCTGTTTTTCTTCTTTTATTTGTCATTTTCTGTTTATGTGTGCATATGAATGATCGAGTGTTTATCTTTCTATTTTGTTATGGTTGGTTATTGTACTTTTGCTTTTTTGGGTCTTTTTTATATTCATTTTTTATAGTTTAAGGAATATGTCAGTAGATGTTTGAGGGCTCCACCTGAATACTCCCTTTTTCTTCTTTTTTTCCCTTCAGTCTTTCTGTTCTTCTCCTCTATTCACTTTGTTCTTTTCTATTCACTTTGTGTTAGGCATGTATATGCGTGTTTAGTTTTCTTGTGGGTCTTTTTGTTGTTGATTGTTTTGTTTAGCTTTGTTGTTATTCCAATTGTTTTGAAGTGTGTTTGTATCTGTTCAATTGCTTTTGCATTGGTTTCTGCTTTGCATCATCATACAGAGTGGTAGTGGGGAGTGGGTCTCAGAGAACACACACCACATTAAGTGAACATTTTTAATTTGCAAGTAGTATCTGATTACTAGCACTCCATCCTCCACTTTATTTGAATTTCAAAAACTACAAGAGATAGCAAAGCTTCCCATCCATCATCCTATTCCAAATAGAACAAATCCAGAGCCCGGATTAGGGAAGTATAGAGGCCTGAGCAAATGTCAGAAGGAAAATCTCTCTCACTGACACTGAATAACAGAACTAAAGAGAAAAACAAGAGATCTGTCACAAATTAGGAAAAATCAAAGGAAGACCTCAGGCAATTTCAAGTATACCAAAGAAAAAACTCCTGAAAAATCAGACCTTGGTGCCCAAACAATGAAAGTCACCAATGACAGTCCCCAGAAAATGACAGGGATTAGGGAATGGATGGAAAGAGTGAATAGGACTCAAGAAGGACAAGGTGCAACACTGAAAGAACTTGTAACAAAGATTTGGGCAATAAAAAATTTCATCCAGGAAATAAATAGCAGGATGACAAGCATGAAAAGCAGAATTACTCTAGCTGAAGAAAGAATCTCAGAACTTGAAGACCAGAACATGGAATTAACCTGATCTGTAAAAAACATAGAAAG
>NW_007094379.1:0-824 GCF_000164805.1 Carlito syrichta
CCGGTCTATCTCTCTCTGTCTCTGTCTCTCTGTCACTCTCTCTCTCTGTCTAGCTCTCTATCTTTGTCCTCTCTGTCTCTCTGTCTCTATCTCTCTTTATCTCTGTCTCTCTGTCCCTCTCTCTTTGTCTCTGTCTCTCTCCATAACTGTCTCTATCTCTCCCTGTCTCTCTCTCTGTGTCTCTCTCTGTTGCTGACTCAGGGAAAGGATGAGAAGGAGCAGGTAGGCGCAGAGGCTCTCTGTCTACCTCTGTCTTTATCCTTCTCTCTCTTTGTCTCTCTGTCTTTATCTCTCTGTTTCTATCTCTGTCACTCTGTCTCTTTCTCTGTCTCTGTCCCTCCCTATTTCCCTCTCTATGTCTCTCTGTCTCTCTCTCTGTCTTACACACACACACACACACACACACATACACACACTCAGCCCCACCCGGTCTCTGACTCTCAGCCTTGCCAGGAGGCTCTGCTGTGCCTACCCCCAGCCCCACCCCCACTGACAGAGACACCCCCATTCCAGCACCTGCTTCCTGATGGCTTCTCAGATCCGCTCAGTTCCCAAGTGACCTCAGCCCTCCCTCAGGCAATCACTCTTTTTTTTCTGCTCATCGAGGGCACGTGGCTGTCATGGTCATTACCCTGTGTTGGAGCTTGCCTGTGCTTTCTGATGCTAGGACTCCCGTCTTTCACCCTCTGCACCCACCTTCTCCTTCTCATCCTTTCCCTGAGTCATGCCTCCACCACGCCCCACACCACAACCTGCATTCTGCAAAAACCATGTTGCAGTCCCTGTCATGACAGAGAGTTCTGGAAGCAGGTACAAACATGACT
>NW_007094380.1:0-1295 GCF_000164805.1 Carlito syrichta
ATACTTTGAAAATATATTAATTACTTTAAACATAAGGAGTATCCTTGAAAATAAATGCTGATATGAATGTGATTCAAATATAATATATTTAAAATGGAAAGGAAAAATATAATACACCTGGATAGAATTATGCAAATGGCATGGGTAAAATTTTCCCCTAGGGATAATTTCAGCATGTTCTCTAAATCCATTTTTTCATAAAAGAAAAAGTTGAGATAATCTTTTTATATTTCCTTAAACTGATGCAGAGTTTATTCTTAAACTAACAAATTAATAAAGCAAGTATTTTTAAAGAATTAGCATATGTTGCTCTTTATGATTATGAACGGCCTCTGCTTAGTTTTGGTAATCAAGCATGTTTATTACTAGAGTCATTTGACAGTGCTCTCAAATAAGTCACCTTAGTATAATTGCTTTCATTCTTAGACATATGTCTTTTCATTAGATGTAAGTGTTCATTTCTTAGGCATGAATATTTATTTTAATCAGGCAGAGTGAAAAAATATCAACAACATGAGATTAGTGTCAATAGACAAGTGGTGTTCTTAAAACAGATTTAGCAATATATCTTGAATACACTGTCATGTGTTTAAGCTTCAGTTTCTCATCGGTGCAGTTGAGGGAAAGAAATATGTTTAACTGTTGTTTGGAGGATCAAATGAGATAATGTATTTGAAAAAACACAGAGTACTAGTTACATACCATTATTATTATATTCAGGAAGTAACTTAGGTAAATAATCCAGCAGGAGTGACCCATTTTGTTTTCAGATACTCAAGACAAATAAACATAATTAATGTGTGGGTCACAGCG
Source organism: Carlito syrichta (assembly GCF_000164805.1). Taxonomy (NCBI): domain Eukaryota; kingdom Metazoa; phylum Chordata; class Mammalia; order Primates; family Tarsiidae; genus Carlito; species Carlito syrichta. Next base: position 814 of record NW_007094380.1, read on the forward strand.
TCATTTCTTTCCTTGCTTAACGATAACTCTATCGACCTAAACAATCACCAGAGATGTAAGATGTTGGAAAGGTTACAATTAACTTTTAAGTCTGAACACAATTTTCCGGTAATTTGTTAAAAAGAACAGTCTAATTCTTTCATGATTCCAAACCTGGAAATTATAATTTTAAAAATACATAAGCATCAGCTGTTCAGTTATTTGCATATGCATAGTGGCTTATTCTACAGAAGGATTCCACCCAATTTCAAAATAATTAGTGTTAGGGTATGGCATTGCATTTGTCTATGGACATGGCTCTTTGGTCTTGCGTTGTTTAAGGTTATACAGGTGGCCCAATGTTATGTGACGTTGCATGTACAATATTAGTTGTGTATCAGAAGACACTGGCTCAGTGCCCTTTCAACAAGGCCCTGGGAATCCACCTAGCCTTGCCAGAACAGGCTTGAGGGAGTCCAGCAGAGGGAAGTAATGAGAGTGTG
>NW_007094381.1:0-1150 GCF_000164805.1 Carlito syrichta
CCGAGACTATTATAGGAAGTGGCACTTCATTACGCTGGCTAACTCAGCGGGCCGAGAATTTCATGCATCCAAATCAAGCTCGAGCACCCCAGAACAGGAGACATGGGGTCTTATACCCTCATTTAGGTAATGGAGGGGGGTCGTGTTGAGTGATTAAATACTTCCTTTGGAATCTTACAAGGTTGTACTCAGCAAAATCAGATTTTTCAAAGAACAAATGGTTTCCAGAAACTGCAGGCTTGTAAACTGTCAACTTCAGAAGGGGGGTTTTTGGATAAGTCTGTGAATTAACCACTCTTTTTGCATATCCATTAAATGGCTATTCTTTGGGCCATTTGGCCTTTACCAAAAAAAACCTGCCTGGCGCCCAGGTGTCTTTAAAGTTGCAACTTGCCTTTCAAAAGAAAATACCTTTAACTGCTATCAACTCCTTTCCTGTCCTAGGCTAGTGATTGCCATGAGGCCAACTGCTAATCCTGAACCAGCTACTTGTTTCTGTGTTTATTCATTCAATCATACAAAGAAATATATTTGAACATTTGCTGCATCTGCCACAGAAATACCCAAGTAATTATCAGTATGTCTTCAAACTGAAATAAACAATTTCCAGCTCTGGAAATGACAGAATAGAGAAAAGAAACAAGAAGTTGAGGGGAAAAAAATGTTTTCTGTATGTCTGGGTCAGGAAAAGCACAAAACCTATTAATGTTGATTTGTAGTTTAGTTTCTGTCTACAATAGGGTTATAGTTAGGAGTTGAGCTTCTTCTCTTGTGGGTTTTAACTCTTAGTTTTCAACTTGACCTCTGTAACCACAAATTATCTATGGCAGAGGCTTATTTCTTCTGTATATGTATATGAAGCTGTTGTGCTATACACTTACCTTATTTAGAGTGGCATTTATAAAGACATGCTCCTTTCTGACCCTCTACCCATGACAGTTTCAGAATTTTTACTATCTGCTAATGAAATTCCAGTTATACACCTTTTTTATTTCCCTTGTCATTGTTCAACATAGATCCAGGTAGCATAGTAAAATTAAGCTTCAGTTTTTATAATTAGAGCATTCTCTGTTAAAGATATGAAATAGATGTGTTGGATGTCTAATTTAACATTCCTATTCAGTAATAAGTAAATGAGAAAAGTGGATAA
>NW_007094382.1:0-660 GCF_000164805.1 Carlito syrichta
AGAATATGTTCCATGTGGTGATGAGTAGAATGTGTATTCTGTGGTCCTTGGATGGAGTGTTCTGTAGGTATCAATTAAGTCCATTTGGTCCAAAGTTACATTGAGGTTCCGGATCTCCTTGCTGATTTTTTGTCCTGATGATCTGTCTAGGGTTGTGAGTGGGGTATTAAAGTCCCCAGTTATGATAATGTTAGAGTCAATATCTTTCTTTAGTTTTCCAAGAAGCTGCTTTATGAAAGTTGGTGCACCTATGTTGGGTGCATATATATTTAGGATAGATATTTCTTGTTGAAGGATTGAGCCTTTTATCATTATGTAGTGGCCTTCTGTATCTTTTTTGATTTTTAATAGTTTGAAGGGTATTTTGTCTGAAATTAAGATGGCTAATCCTCCTTTCTTTTGTATTCCGTTCGCCTGGAAGTTTGTTTCCCATCCTCTTACTTTGAGTCTGTAGATGTCCTTTCTAGTGAGGTGAGTCTCTTGAAGGCAATAGATTGTTGCCTGATGATATGTTATCCATTTTGCCAATCTATGTCTTTTCAGTGGTGCATTTAGTCTGTTCACATTTATGGTAATAATTGAAATGCAAGAGTTGATCCCTGTCATAGGTTCTTACAGAGTTGTTCCTGCTTGTTTGTTGTCTTTCTTTGGGTTTTGGAG
>NW_007094383.1:0-747 GCF_000164805.1 Carlito syrichta
CAACTTGGCAGGACCTCGTCTCTACAATAAATTAAAAATTAGCCGGGCGTGGTAACGCGTGCCTGTAGTTCCAGCTACTTGGAAGGCTGAGGCGGAAGGATCGCTGGAACCCAGCAGGTCGAAGTTGCAGTGGCCGGGAGCAGCCACTGCACTCCAGTCTGGGTGACAGAGTGAGACTCCATCTCAAAAAAAAAAAAAAAAACAATTGAACACTCAACATGGTGTAGGCAGGTGTGTTATCACAGTGGAAGAATCAGTCACCTCTGACAAAACACAGATATTTCTTCCACAAATCATGATACAACGTACTCAAAACTTCCAGATAAAAACTTTGGTTGACCATTTGATCCGGAGTAACAAATTCTGAGTGTACTATAAGGAGCCTGCCCTCCAAAAGATAATTGCTGTTTTGTGGGGGGGATATCCCTCATATACTTGATCTTCAAATGAAGACAATAACAAGGTGAGAATATCTCCTAACATATACAACTCTCAGTCATTCAACTGAAAATGCACTAATTCTTTTCTCAGAAGAAAAAGTAAAGTCCTTGCTGTGGTCTGAATATTCGTGTCTCCTCCAAAATTCATGGTGGAACTCAGACCCCAAAGCAACAGTAGTAAGGGGTAGGATCTTTTAGGAGGTGATTAAGTCATGTGAACTCCAACTTAATAAAGGGATCAATGCCTTGTAAAAGGGCTGCAGGGACGAGCTGGTCACTTTTGCCTTTCTGCTCTTCCACTATGTGA
>NW_007094384.1:0-936 GCF_000164805.1 Carlito syrichta
TCCCTACTTGGTCATAATGGATGATTTTTGAGATGTGTTGTTGAACCAGTTTGCTAGGATCTTGTTGAGAATTTTAGCATCTATGTTCATCAAAGATATTGGCCTGTAGTTCTCTTTTTTTGTTGGATTTTTTCTGGCTTGGGTATCAATGTGATGTTAGTTTCATAAAATGATTTGGGGAGGCTTCCATCCTTCTCAATCACCTGAGATAGCTTCAGTAGGATTGAAATCAGTTCCTCTTTAAATGTCTTGTAGAATTCTGCTGGAAAGTCATCTGGTCCAGGGCTTTTTTTTGTAGGTAGTTTTCTTATTACATAGTCAATTGCCTTGATTGTTATTGGTCTATTTAGAGTCTCAATATCTTCTTGTTTCAACCTAGGTAGGTTGTGTGATGACAGAAAGTCCTCCATTTCATTGAGGTTTTCAAGATTGTTTCCATACAAGTTTACATAGTAGTCTCTGATGATCTTTTGTATTTCTTCAGGGTCAGATGAAGTCTCATCTTTTGTGTTTCTGAATGTGCTTATTTGGGTTTTTTCTTTCTTTTTCTTAGTCAGTCTAGCTAGGGGACCATTGATCTTGTTTATCCTTTCGAAGAACCAGCTTTTTGTTTCATTGATTTTTTGTATTGTCTTTTTGTCTTCTATGTCCTGGATTTGGGCTTTTATTTTGGTGATCTGGATTCTTCTGCTGAAATTAGTGTTTTTGTGGTCTTGCTTTACCAGCTTCCTTAGGTGGTTTGTTAGGCTGTTAATTTGTGCTCCTTCCATTTTCTTCATGTGTGTTTGTAGGGATATAAATTCCCCTCTTACTACAGCTTTTAAGGCGTCCCAAAGATTTTGGTAAGATGTTTCTTCATTTTCATTTGTTTCCAGGTATCTTTTGATCTCTGTTTTGATTTCATCATTGACCCAGGAGTTGTTTAGCATCATGCTG
>NW_007094384.1:956-84322 GCF_000164805.1 Carlito syrichta
CTCCTTGTTGGTGTTAATGTTTATTTTTATTCCACTGTGGTCCAAGAAGGTGCATGGCAGAATTTCAGTCCTTTTAAATTTACTTATGCTTGATTTATGGCCAATTATGTGGTCAATCTTGGGATACGTTCCCTGTGGTGATGAGTAGAATGTGTATTCTCTGGTCTTTGGATGGAGTGTTCTGTAGGTATCAATTAAGTCCATTTGGTCCAGAGTCACATTGAGCTGCCGGATCTCATTGCTGATTTTTTGTCCCAATGATCTGTCTAGGGTTGTGAGTGGGGTATTAAAGTCCCCAGTTACGATGATGTTAGAGTCAATATCTTTCTTTAGTTTTCCTAGAAGTTGTTTTATGAAAGTTGGCGCACCTATGTTGGTTGCATGTATGTTTAAGATAGATGTTTCTTGTTGGTGGAGTGAGCCTTTTTTCATTATGTAGTGGCCCTCTGTATCTTTTTTAATTTTTGATAGCTTAAATGGTATTTTGTCTGAAATTAGGATTGCAACTCCTCCTTTCTTTTGTGTTCCATTCACTTGAAAATTTGTTTCCCATCCTCTAACTTTGAGTCTGTGCATGTCCTTTCTAGTGAGATGGGTCTCTTGAAGGCAGTATATTGTTGCCTGGTGATATTTTATCCATTTTACCATTCTATGTCTTTTCAGTGGTGCATTTAGTCCATTCACATTCAGGCTAATTATTGAAATGTGAGAGTTTGTCCCTATTGTAGAGTTTTTATAGAGTTGTTCTTCCACTTGGTTTATTGTCTTTCTTTTGTTTTAGGGGTTGGTTCATGTGTATTTTATTCTTTTTCCTGTACTCTTGTGAAGAACGTTGTTCTTTTTTTCCCCTTTTCTTCTGTGTTTAGTACTTTCTTAAGTGTTTCATGTAGAGGTGGTTTGGTGGCAGCACAAGTTCTTAGGGATTGTATATCTGGGAAAGATTTTAATTCTCCCTCGCTGATGAAGCTTAATCTGACTGGGTAGGTTATTTTTGGTTGAAATTGTTTATCTTTTAGGACTTTGAAGATAGGGCTCCAAGCTCTCCTAGCCTGCAGGGTTTCTGTAGGTAAATCTGTTGCTATTCTAATTGGTTTTCCCTGGTAGGTGATCTGGCCTTTTTCTCTTGCTGCCTTTAGAATTTTTTCTTTTATGCCTACTTTGTTTAGAAGAATTACTATGTGTCTAGGAGTCAGTTTTCTCACTTGTTGTCTTGCAGGGGTTCTCTGAATCTCTTGTGTTTGAGTTTTTGCCTCATTGATTAGATAAGGGAAGTTTTCTTAAATGATCTCATGGAAGATTTGTTCCAGTGTGGTCTCTGTCTCTTTCTGCCTCAAGAAGTCCAATTACTCTTAGGTTCTGTCTCTTGAAGTAATCGCTCATCTCTTGAAGGTTTTTTTCTGTCTTTTTGAGCTTGTTTTCTGTGTTTTTGAGAGTTTGGTTTAGTTCTATATTTTGTCCTCAAGCTCTGAGATTCTTTCTTCTGCTTGGGTAATTCTTTTCATGTTTATCAGTTTATTATTTATTTCATTCACAGTATTCTTTATTACTGTTATCTCATATATCAGCTCCTTTCTAGTTTCTTTTTGAGTCTCCTCAATTCTTTTTAATCTCTCCATTAATGTCTTGATATCTAGGTTTGTACCTTGAGACCAGTCATTCTGGGGCTCTTCATTGTTTGCATTCCGAAGTCAGTTTTCTCAGTGTCTGCCCTCCCAGGAGTCTGGGAGAGACCCATATTCTTCTTTTGGTTTTTCTTCATTTGTGTAGATTTTTCTCTCATCCCTAAGTGGATAAAGTCCCTTGAGCTCTAATCTCCAACTTCCCCCTCTTTTTGTTGCAGGCAGCTAGCCTGCTGCCTGGGAGATCTGTGACACTAGTCTCTGTTCAGTGTAGGGGAGGGGCTTTGTCTCCTGTTTAATGATGTCACTGTGGGAACCGAGGTGGAGGCTCTGATAGGCAGGCGGGGTGATGCAATGCAAATATACCTTGAAAATGGCGGAGGTGGTAGTTTTACTTTCACTTTTAGGGATGCTTTTGTGGGTCTCTAGGCGGGACCAGCTGCACAGCTGGGCGCTGGATCCGGGGTGCTACCAGCAGGCTGGTGTGGAGGAGAGGGTCGGGCATTCCCTCTTCTGGAACTGGAAGCCTCCGATTGGCACCTTACACCACCTTGGGGTTCTGCTCCCTTACACAGGCTTGCGGTCACATGCTGAGTGCCTCAGCCAGGGTGTGTCTGGGGCTTCAGATCTCCAAAGCTCCAGAGGTCAGGTGGTGGCTCTGGGTCCCTCACAGGGCACTTCAGCCAGAAATGGGACTGGTATCTCTGAGGGGTGGGCACCCAAAGCCTCCCTGGGTGACGGGCAGCTTGTTGCTTGGTGCTGGCCATGACAATGTAGCCAGGGAGGGAGCTGGGATTCGGGATTCCAGATTCCCCAGCCAGCTGGAATCACATATATTGGAGCAGACACAGTCAGGCTGCAATATCTGGCCCTGTGTGGGACTAAAGGTCCCCAGGCCTTGTACCAGTGCAGTTGGTGGTGGGCAGCGGGGTGCAAGAAGAAAAGTAAGATTCTTTTTGGGAACTCACGTTCGGAGCATCTCACGGATCCATCTATGCTGTCGCCATCTTCAGGTGAGCCCCCAATATACAATATTTTTAACAATGCCACCGACAGTGGACTCCTGCCAAAGGCATCTTATTGAGCAGAAATTAATTCAAAATCATTTACGATTTTCATTATGTTATGAGAAACTGAGAACATGACAATTCTCTCAAAAATAAGATAAGCTAAGAAGTATATTTTTAAAATACTGTTGATGAAAAAATAGCAGAAGTACATAGGATTAAGAATTTTGTATAAAACTGGAAAAAGGGGGGAAATTAAAAGTCAAATAAGGGAAACCTGCAGAAACCTAGAGAAAATGGGTAATTTCCTAGAAAAAAATGCACATTAACAAAATAGACTCTAAAATAAAGAAAATATAAATGGACCAATTAGCATAGAAAAGCTTGGAAGGTGCTTACAGATGTCATGTTGGAAATGGCCCCAGAACATTGTGTTACCTGACCTTTAACAGATTCTGATTTTTATTTAAAATGGTCAAGGCCACAAAAAAGGTTGACTTTTTTCAATCCATTTGATGGCATAATATCAAACTTGATATAATTAATATATTTCATCTATATTTAGAAAACATATTTTATGTACCACTACAAATATACTGCCAATTAAACAGTGATTTTTCTCAGCAAAACAAAAGTGCTGTTGATGAGTTTACTTCCATTAAAACCACAAAATAAATTCTAAATGAATACTGGTTTGCTATCAATACATTTAAATTTAAATAGCTTTGCAAGTCTTAATACATTTATTTTTTTTGTTTCCAATATTGTTTAAACTACTTTAGCATTGTAAGAAAAAATAACCTTTAAAACATTAATAAAAGCAAATAATAGGGTGCACACTGGCCTCTTCTTTCAGACTTGGGGTTGATTCTGGATGGCTCCGCAATGCTGTCCCCAACTTTAATGGGGTCTGTGTCAATGTTTCTCTCCTTTTCAGAAACATAAAAAATTAAAAACAAAACAAAAAAAGTCATCATACTATGATGATAGGTGGTCAAGTCCTCAAGAGGGGATATTTGTAAAATAAATCTTAGTGAAAGCTTACATGAGAAAGTAAAACACACACCAGAGTGCTGTCTTCAGCACACATGGCTTCTTCTTCACTTATCCTCATGCAGCCCTGTGTGTCAAAAATCATAGCAGAGTCTCCCCATCACTCCTCAGGAGAATTTCCCATCCTCCCCATGGGCACCACCCTCGTGAGTATGGTCAGTCATGAAGAGAATTTCCAGTGCTCCCTAGGGGCGTGGCCCTCACAATTCTAGATCAGTCCTGAGAAGAATTTCCAGCCCTCCCCTGGACACCACCCTCACATGTCCAGGCAGTCCTGAGAAGAAGTTCCAGCCCTCTCCGTGGGCTCCTTGATCATGCATCTGGGTCATCCTGAGGAGAATTTCCATCCCTCCCATGAGTACCACCCTCATATGTCCATGTCAGTACTGAGGGGAATTTCTGGTCCTCCTTGTGAGCACCACCCTAACATGTCTGAGTCAGTCCTGAGGAGGATTTATGGCTCTCCCTGTGGGCACCACCGTCGTGTGTCCAGGTCAATCCTGAGGAGGATTTCTGACCTTCCCTGTGGGCACTGCCCTCATAAATCTGGGACGGTTCTGAGGAGTTTCCAGTCCTACCCCACGGCATGGCCCTCATGAGTCTAGGTCACTCTTGGGAAGAATTTCCAGCACTTCCAGTGGGCACTGCCTTCATGAGTCCATATCAGTCCTGAGGAGAATTTCCGGCCCTCCCTGTAGGCATGTCACTCATGTGTCCAAGTCAGTCCTCAGGAGAATTTCTGGTTGTTCCCCTGGAAACAGCACTCATGAGTCTGGATCAGTACTGAGCACAATTTCTGGCCCTCCCACTGGCCCCACCCGTGTCTAAGTTTGTCCTGGGGAGAATTTCTGGTCCTCCCTGTGGGCACCACCCTCACATGTCTGGGTCATTCCTGAGGAAAATTTCTGCTGCTCTTTGTGTCCCTCCGGGACAGTCCTGAGAAGAATTTTTTGTCCTTCTTATGAGTACCACCCTCATATGTCTAGGTAAGTCCTGAGGAGAAACTCTGGCTCTTTAAGGACACAGCCATGCAGAGAAAATGAGTTCTGTCACCCCTTGCTAGCTGCAGGAGCTGCACAGGCCACTGGGTGCTTCTTGTTCAGCAGTGGTCGCACCCCTCTGGTAGTTAGTGTTCTTATTATCCCAGGCCATAATTTTGGAAAATAAAACCAAAACAGAACCCACCATCCTGTGCCTTGATCAGAATAGAGATAATCAGAACTTAAATAGATGGCCAACATACAAATATCCATTATATCAGCAAAAATGTATAGGAAGAATTGAGATCTCAAATTAAAAAAACACAATAAGAACCCAAAATTGAAATTCTTAAGAATGAATTTTTTAAAATTTGGGGGGGGATATGTGCAATGGTGGTTCATGCCTTTAATCTCAGCTACTCAGGAGGCCAAAGCAAGAGAATCACCTGAGGTCAGGCGGTCAAGACAAGCCTGAGCAACAATAGCAAGACCCTATCCCCACAAAAATTAAAATTTAAAAAGTTGTCAAACAAGTTAGCTTCCTTGTGCAGATGCCAGGACTGGAAAAGGCCTGAGGTGCTGTGAGTACCTGATGTATTTGGCCCACATGTCAACCTGTCTTTTCTCCCCCACCTCCCTCTGGTCTTGCCAACCAGTTGCTCCTTCACCAATAATTCAGAGTGAGGGACAAGCTTCTTTTTCCTTGTCAGAGCATCACATTGGTGTCCTTGTTGCCATTTTGAAAATGATACTCTGATCTAGCCAAGAGAAAGACAGGTGAGGGGAGAGCCCAGGGCATTGGAGGTCTCAAAGCAGTGGAAGCTCCTGGAGCAAGGTCTGCTGGGGCCTCAGAGACCTTTTCAGGTTTGACGGAGGAAAAAAGAGCCTCAATTTACTCCTCTGTCAAAATGAGGGGGCAGGGCCATGTCAGTCCTTCCTTCCCATGGGCAGCCCCATATATTTCAAATTGAAATGGTTTTACTTATCTATTAGTTTTTTTTTGTTTTGTCTAGTTAATAGAAATGAAGTCTGGCTCTGTTGCCCAGACTGGAGTGCAGTGATGTAATCATAGCTTACTGCAGTCTTTGACTCCTGAGCTCAAACAAAACCTCCAGTCCCAGTCTCCTGAGCAGCTGGGACTACAGATGCCACCACCATGCCTGGCTAACTTTTTCATTTTTTGTGGAGACATGGTCTCACTACATTGCCAAGGCTATTTTGAATGCCTGACCTCAAAATATCCTCCTGCCTGGGTCTCCCAAAGTTCTGGGATTACAGCCGTGCCCATGCCTGACTGATTTCATAATTTTAGAACATTTATTGGTTTATTTATTGCCTTAATGACAAAAGTGACAGGCCAGGGGCCCACAGCCTGGTCAGTCACCTAAAATCTACCCATTAGCTGGCCTTCCAGTTCTCCCACCCATTTTTTGGATTTCTTTTGGACTCAGCTTGAGGTAGGAGCTCCATGAGGCTACCCTGAGCCCTGGGGGCCAGGACCCTGGGCCAGAACTGAGCTCAGAACTTCCTCTGGCCTCAAGATACTCAAAGCAGAATCTGCTTCCTGGCCTGTGGGTTCTAACAGGGTAGTCTAGGAATAAAATCGGCTTCCAGGCCTGGCCCACCTCTCCAACTGAGGCAAGAAGGGATGACCAGGAAGTGAGGAGACCCAGAGGGAGGTTCCAGGAGAGTCTCAGGCCTCCTTCCTTTCCCAGTCCCACCCAGCCCCTGCCCTCAAGTGGGAGGGGAGGGCCCTGCAAAGAAGTTCCCTGAGGTGCATTCCTTGAGTTGTCACAGTTGCCTTTTCAGAGTCTTCTCCTCGCATGACATGCCCTCATCCCCAGACCTCAGGAAGACCATCCCCTCCTCGCCCCACCCAGAACCTCCTTAAGTATAAATCTAAAAATATATTTATAAATATGCATTCAGGGTCTGTTAGACAAAATTGAACAGCATCAGCATTAAGCGAAACCCACTCTCCTCTCTTTCCTGGGAAGCAGAATTTATTTTACATACTTTTGCCATATTCTGTATTCAACAGAGTATTCTCAGCAATGATATTCCCATAATCATGGGCATGACATCTTGTAGGCATTGCTGCTTCTTTAAAATTTAGTATTCATGACCAAACAAGACAGACTAAGTAGAATCAAGCTCACTGCTGTTGTGGACATCCAAGCAAGGAGAGGGGTATCAAAAATTGAGACAGAAAAGGGCCAGGGCTAACTCCTGGTCTCACCTGGACCTGCCCACCACTTAGAACAAGAAATGATGCCTTCCTCCTGGGAGTGTCCCAAACACCACAAGTTTGGCACTTTTGCAGGAGACTCCTGTCAGAATATTTTACATGTTGAAGTGCCTAATGGACATTGCTCTTGTCATGAGTTTGGATCCTGAAGAAGCCATCGTATTAATCAGAAACGCAACAGAGATAACAGTTCTTCTTCATCCAAACCCTCCAAGTGCAGGAGAGAGGGAGGGGGGTCACTGAGATGGCTGCTCCGCTCTCCAGACTATTCCTAGCAAGAAAAGCTGTTGGGCTCATACCATGGACTGCCTACATGGGGTCTAGACCCAGCTGTCCTCATAAGCCCAACAGCCCATGGACCATTCCCGGGACCCTCTATGGGGCAGTCAGCAACCCATAGCCAGTCCTCATAGGGGTCCAGTTCATGAGTGCTGCCCTGAGCCTGGCACAGCAGTCTCCCTGACCTGGCATCCTGGGGGATTCCTCAATGGTCCTCTTCTACACCCTCTCTGGCCATAGAAGCTTGGATGCTGTAGGAGTCTCTACAAGCCCCTTACAAACTGAGATATGTATTACTCATTCAGTCCTGATGCAGTGTCAAGGGAGGGGCCAAAAGGCTGCACCCCAAATTCCCCAGGACCTGTGGCAGAGCTCCCCAATGACTTCAGTCCTGCGAAGTGATGCACTTCCACAATGACCTTGACTCTTGTGGGAGGTGGGTTACTGCAGGGGCATAAGCCTCATCACCATCATCCTGCTAATGTTCCTGAATGAGGAGGGGACACCTTCTGGGCAGTAGCCCAGCTGCTGGTCAGCAAGAGGCATGTGATGAAAAGTGAGTGGACAGATGCCCATGGGACCTCTCACAGCCAGGTAACACTGGCCAGGGGATTTCAACTTGCAGGCAAGGTACCTTCTGTCCCCAACTTACTTTAAGCCTCCAGGACAGTCCCCTGCTCAGGGTCTCACAGGAACCTGAGGTTGAACAAAGATGCCTACACCTTGAGTGAGATGTGTCTTATCCCTAACAAAGGGCATCAGAGCATCCCTGTGGCCATCCTCTGTGTCCTAAAGCAACAGCTTTCTGGCCCTGACCTTGTTGTTTTTCTTCCTGCTGTTCCTTCTGCCTCCCAGCTGGCCACTCTCTCCACCTATGGCCATATGAAGCTCAGATAGCGGTGTCTCCCATCCTGTTTCCCTCCCCCATGCCTAATTCCACATCCAGGAGATGACCACACACTCTTCATCACCCACTCACTCACTCACTCCACCATCGGCACATGGCCCCAGCTGGATTCCACACAGCCCTCACCTGCCATGGATCTTCTTATGACTCAAATAGAGGCCTACACTTCTGGAACCTCAGCCCAGGATGCTGCTGGGCAATGCCCTCAACCAGGCTCTAGGGGACCTTCCCGCCTCTCCTCCTTGAGGTCACTTGGTGGGGTCACTAAATAGGAGGATGGGAGGCCTTGGGGTCTGGGGATCCCTGCTACTGCCCAGCTCTTCCAGCTCAGTGACTCCCATCTTGGGAGCAGGCTCTGAATTCTTGGGGCCTGAGGGCTACTCAGAAACCTATACTCTAGGATGTCTCAGACTTCAAGTTCACCACGAGCAAGTTTTAGGGAACGTGCTCCAAGCGCTAATGAAGCACGTGGTGAAAGGACCTCATCTCCTTTCCAGAAGCCATGGATCCCATGAGGTCAGGGGAAGAGGGGAGACCCTAGCTGGGAGCCCAAGTCCCAGGTAGTGCCTAACTTGGAATGTGGGGGATCTCCATGGATTCAGAGTTTAGTTTCCTCTTCCTTCCCTAGAGAGAACAGAGGCACTGGAACAGGACTGAGCTTCAGCTGAGTAGGGCTAAGGGAAGTGTTTTCACCAGGCATTTGTGCCTGGGGCAGGTGGGGGGAAAGCCCAGTTCACTACCCTGTGTTTTGCCCCTTGGGAAGTGTCTACAGAGAGGCCTAGAATAGGGAAGTTTTCAGGGTAGCCTGGGGGAACTTAGTACCTCTGCTCCTTCCATCAGGACAAGGAAGAGTTGTGCATCCAAATTCTCATCTTAAAGTAGTTCTCACTATGCCTCATTGACAGAGTAAAGATGCACAAGGAATTCCCGGGCCAGGGCCCTCCTGCTTGACAGTGCTGACTCCCCTAGCCCAGGAGTCCAGCTCCTCCAGGAGGACCCAGCTTCCTCTGACCTCATATAAGGTCCAGGCAGGTCCTTGCAGGGCACATAAGCCAGGTCCCACCCAAGAGGGGGTCCCATGGCACAACCCTGGCATCATGGGCAGCCTAGGCCAGGACCTGTCTTGGGAGAGGCCAGGGAAACCCCAAGTCCTTGAGAAACCCCTTCTCCTGGTAGCTACATGCCCGCTGAAATTAGTCCACCCCTGTGAGATGCTGTAGGACCTTGTCTGAAGCAGCCTCATGGGAGTGTCTCATTCCATGCTGAGCAGCTCAGGTACTATCAACCAAGGCTCCAGTGGGCCCTGCGGAGGCCACTGATCCCCAGCCTGGAAGGACCAGGTATTCTTATACCTGCTGTCCCCAAAAGCCCCTAGCGGGCTTACCCTAAGGTTCTGGAATACCTACATTCTGGAGGGTGAGTACATGTCCACAACTATTGTATACATGGCATTCCAAGTGCACAGAAGTCCCCATGAGTTCAGTGGTGCCCAAGGAAAGCACACAGGACAGACTCAGTCTTGCCCAAAGACAGTGCTCACACTGTTCACGTGATCCACTGTTCCAGCTTGAAGAGAGCCCAGCCAGGTCAGGCCTGGTGGGCTGGGTAGGGCACTGTGAGTCCTCCCAGACACGAAGCCCACCCCTGACATGACCCAGAAGAAAGCGAGGAGGGAATGTGGTGAACATTTCCCTACCTGGGCCTCCCTCCAGCCATGGCATCCTGTGTACAGCTGGACCCCAGAGGTGGCCAAAAAGGACCCAGCACTACCAGTGAGAGGTGCCTGGGGCAGAAACAGGGTGCAGACACTGACTATTTATTCTTTTAATTTTTATTTGAAATTGTGGGGTACAATTCAGGGTTAGGTATACAAATGTTCGTTGTGCAGTTACCCTTATTGATGAGGTGTGCCCCCCTTCCCCAGGTGAATATTGACTACTAGCAGACACTGACTTTGGCCAGCCTGACGTCCATCACCATCCCCACAGCACCTCCTGCAGCTGTCCCTGTTTGGACTGCAGGAGTTCCTTCAGGGCATGCTGGGCCATGGAGGATGACGTGGTACTGAGGCACCTCAGGACTCCATGGCTTAGCTGAGAAGAACACAGTGTGACCTGTCCATCAGATGGGCTCCAGCACCAAGTCCTCTCCTGAGTCACCGTCTGGGGCAATGAATTGAGGGAAGTGCATGGGCCTCACCAACCCATCTCTCTGGGTCTTTCTCCTTTTTCTCTACTCTAAGAAGCTTCTGAAAACAGGCTAGTTAGGCCTCAGGAAGGTGCTGACCTGGGGTTCACTAGACATGCTTCATAGATAAGGCAGGGGATGTGTGCCAGACCTCTCCAAGCTCCTCCTCCAACTATTCTGCTCCTACTTTTGAAGGCCTCTCACTCCTGAGCACTCCTCCAAGGGTGTCAGAACATGCCCTGAACCAGGAAGTAGAGAGAATCAGTGTTCCATACCCAGAGAGCATTCAGAAGACAGCCCAGATGGGACTTCAGCCCAGAACCCAGAGTTCTGTTGAATGTGTCAATGTCCAGACCTGACATGGCATAACAGCCCCAAAAGGCAGAGGGGCTTAGTGCCTGGGACATCTCACTCACAGTGGAGACTGGCCCCATGTTAGAGTGACAAAGGGGCTTGAGTGATAGTGAAGGCCTCTACCACCTGAGTTCTGGACCAGGCTGAAGCCCAGGCAGAGTAGCCCTGGGGTGAGAGCATAAGGCAGGGAGCCTAAGCCAGCCTGAATCCCGAGGCAACCCGAACCTTGGAGGGGGCATCACAGAAGCAGGACTCCAAGGACCATGGTCCACATGGTCCATAGGGCCCTACCCTGTGATGGCCAGATCAGCTCAGTGAAGAAGCTGACCAAGTATCCTTTCCTTTATGCTAAACCTGAGGAGTTCCCCCAGGAAGTCTCTGTGCCTGCAGTGAGTGTCCCAGCACACAGTCCTCTGTGGGTATCTCCAAACATTGAGACCCTCCCCAAGGGAGACAGTCTGGCTTTCCCTAGCCCACCAGTTCAGCTCTAGCAGTTCATAGGGCAGCATCTCTGAAACAGGAGCCTGGTCCTCTCCCACCCTTGCCTGGCTGAGCAGTCCCCAAAGCTGAGACCCAGTCCTATGAGGGGGCTTCCACAGAGTGCAGGGAAGCAGGCTACTTTCAGGAGGTCTGGGGGTCAGGGTATGACCAGTCTGTCCATAGCTCAGAACAGACCATGGGTTGTTTGATGATTTTTGTGCTGGAATTTGCTCCCAATGCTCCTCATGCATCTGGATGTATGTCAGGAGCTAAAGGTTTCTATGGTACAGCTTTGAGAAAGGACCCATCTCCTCCATATTTTCCCTAGGAAACCAGTTCCAGAGGACAGGCCCTGCCTTGCAACCCTACTGGAGCTCCAATACCAGGATCTGCTCAGCCCACTGAAAATGCAGACACACCCCTCTCTGGTGATGCCTGCATCTGACCTTCCTTGGGGCCAATGACCCTTATGACCCAGAAGAAGCCAGGGCAGCACTCAGAAAGCTGCCCAGAAGTCCCAGACAGTTCCTCAGCCATATAAAATCAATGTCAACAGGGAAGCTGGACACTTGGAGGCTGCTGGTGAGGAGGATGAGTATAGCATCCTCAAAGCCTTAGCCAGTCAGCAGTATGACTTAGTCTTCATGCTGTCCAACCTATGTGGCAGAGCCTCCCTCACAGGGCACAAGTCCCACACCCAGAGTGACCCAAACCAGCCTCAACCTGAGCTCTGGGAGAGGATAGGCACTAGAGATTCCCAGGATGACCATACAGGGGGGACCAAGCCACCCGTGGCCCTGACCAGAATTAAAATTTGGCCCAAGGCAGGGTGAGTACCCTTGGAACAGTGTGTGGGTACCTGGGACCTGCTCATGCCTGGAAGGGCCAAGCCAGTGACGTTACCAGGCTTGAAGAGCAACCAGTCACCTTGATGAGGGTGGGACAGGAACAGGCAGACCAACCACAAACCTCATCCATTCAAGGAGGCAGGGATGGTTAGGCTCCCACACCATGAGTTTTGAGGCCAAACAGATGGTGCTGGGGCCCTGGTTCCAGGGTACAAGATCTATTCCAGGTCATGGGAATTGGATAACTGAGGGACCAGGAGGCCAGGTCCCACATCTGTCACCCTTGGCAGGTGTGTTTTGTGGTTAGAAATAGGAAATGTGGCCCACTATGTGCAAGGACACTCCAAGGTGAGGAGCAGAGCTGGATGGGGAGGAAGAGTTCCTGATAGTACTGGAATAGGCCCTAACTGGATCCCAGATCCTGTGGTCTGTCCTCTTTTTCTTTTCCTCTGGCTGCTTAGGATTCTCCATTTTACATTAAGTCTGCAGTCATTGACAGTCAGCTTATTAAAGGACTTCTTAACAGCCCGTCTTGTAGCCTGCCCCACAGAAACCTGTAGGAAAGTGCACTACTGTCTCTGCACAACAGTGAGTGTTCAGACTCTCCAAACTGATAGAGATTAGTTCTTAGGTCTAACTTGGTCATGATATCATGTCACCCAGATCCCACATTGTCTTCTGGGGGGCCCAGATGAGGTGTGGTTGAAGTCTGCTTTAGAAGTTTATCTTCTCTAGGGTGCTTGCATAAAATATGGCTTTAATATTCTAGCCAGCAAGGGGATCATCTGGATCTTTGAGCTTCTCATGTCTGTGTGTACTCCTCTCCTCTGTTACCCTCTCCTTGTATCCAGGAGCACATGGGGAGTTTATTCCTTTGGATCTGGGTGGTGGTACAGGCCAGCTTGTCCAACATAACACTGGTAGATGTGGATTTCCCCAGCAGACAAACTGACCATGTCCATCAGAGTGAGAAATCCCACTCTCCATATTCTGCATGTAGTACTATTTGATGATATCTGGCTTTGGCATGTCATCTTTTAAAGACAATCTGCATCATGAACTTAAATGGGCAGGTAATACTCTAGGCCTAGAATGCAGGTATGACAGCCATTCTTCAATATCCTGCAAATTTGGCACCCTTCAGTCTACTTGAAACTCATGTGGACCCCAGGGCATCAGCAAAATTCTGAATGGCCTGGCACAGATTTTGTATTTTTCTCATATGTTTCTTTGGTAATTCAGATATATAGATTATCTACAAGACATGCCTGACACAAAATGGGAAGTCTACATCCTTCCAGTTTTGCCTGTTTTAGTTATTGAAATCAAGTGAGGTTGCCAACTTGAGAGTGTATGGAGGCAGTAGTACTTTTTAGGTGGAAAAGAGGACCACCACAGTCTCATGAGACCCAGCTCTTTTATATGTCCCTGTTCTTGAGACCCTGGGCAACTGCCTTAGATGGTACGTGATTCCCCTTTCTTGACACAAGTTGAAACTCCCTTCCAAGGAATCCTCATTCTTGTAGGAAACACTGGATTTCCCAGTCTCTTCAAAGTCTGGTCTGGGAGAGACAGAGAAATGTAGATGCACTTTGAAACTACTCACATGGTCTACCTCAGTGTTTTCAAGAACCTCCTGCCCTGCCATGCCCTAAGCATGACCTTAATAACATTACTGAGAAACAAAGCTGAGGAAGAACAAACAGAAAACAAAACAAAACAAAAATATCAGACTAAAGTCTTAACAGCAATTACCTTAAATGTAAATAGCCTAAAATAATCAAGAGACAAAGTGGATTAATAAACATGACCATGCATTTGCTCTCTAGAAGAAACTCACTTTCAATATAATAATACATAGATTTAAAGTACAAAAAGTTGGGAAAACACAAGTATTCATAAAGAAAACACAAGTAGTTATATTAATACCAGATAAAATAGATTTTAGAGAAAAGAAAATTATTTGAGATATAGGAAGAAATTAAATACTGATAAAAGAGGCTTACATGTGGTCGCTCACACCTGGAATCCAGCACTTTGAGAGACTGAGGTAGGAGAATCACATAAGCCCAAGGAGTTCAAGACGAGCCTGGGCAACATAGTGAGACCTTGTCCCTAAAAACAATAAAAAAAAAAAATCAGCCAATGTGCTGGTGTCCACCTGTAGTTCCAATCAGGGAGGCTGAGTGGGAGGATCACTTGAGCCTAGGAAGTCAAGGCCACAGTAAACCAGTATCATGTGTCTGCACTCCAGCCTGGGTGAGGGAGTAAGAAAGCCTTTCTCAAAAAAAAAAAAAATTTTTTTTTAAATGATAAAAGGCTTAATCTATCCAGAAGGCATAAGCAATTCAAAATGTCAAAATGTGTGTGTACCAACCAACAAGGCTGAAAAATGTGAAACAGAAACAGAAGAAATTAAGAGAAGAAATACACAATTAGACAAATACACAATTATATAGTTGGAGATTTTGACACTTCTCTCTAAAAAATAGAACAGGGAATATTTCAATAGGAAATATGCAAAAAAGTAGAACAATTAAACACTATCATGGGATCTCATGGAATCTAGTTGACATTTGTAGAACAATTTAACCAGCAACATTAGAATATGCATTCACTCTTGAAGAGAATGCATATTAAGTTAAAATCATGTGCACTGATATGGAAATATGTCAAAAATATATAGTGTGAGAAATAGCAAAATAAAAAATGTAGTATAGGTTGTTTAAAAAAACCTATCTGTATTAATGAATTTATTGAAAATATTCAGAAGAATAAATACAAGCCTGTTAACAACAATTCCTTCTTCTTTTAACATTTTTTTAAAAATATGCGTGGTACAATTCAGGGTTAAGCATGCAAGTGGACATCGTACAGGAAAAGTTTGGGCCTCCCTTTGATCCTCACTTTGCCTGGTTTGAGAGCAGGTACCCTTATTGATGTTTTGTACCTCCCCTCCCACACCACAGCAGTCTCCAACTACTGTCAATCCCTTTCTTACAGTATTATAGTAAATGTTCAGGATGACTTATGAGTGAGAACATGTGGTACTCTCTTCTTTGTTTCTGTGACAGATCACTGAGTATGAGCAACTCTAAATCCATCTAAGTTGCTGTGAAGTTCATATGTGTGTCCTTCTTTTGATGTGTAATATTCCATTGTGTATATGTACCACATATTTTTTATCTAGTTCAGTTTCAATGGGCAGCACAGTTGGTTCCATGTTTTTGCTATAGTGAATAGTGCTACAATAAACATGCATGCATGTGCAGGTATCTTTTTTGATTTGTGTTCCTCGGTATATTCCCAGTAGATGTTATATGAAAAGTCAGTTTTTAGTTCTTTTAGAAATCACCACACTGTTTTCCATAGAGGTTGAACTAGTCTGCATTCCCACCAGCAATGTAGAAGCATTCCCTTTTCTTCTCATTTTCGCCAGCATCTGTTATTGTTTGATTTATTAATGATGGCAATTCTTACTGGGGTTAAGTGGTGTCTCAATGTGGTTTTGATTTGCATTTCTCTGATGATTAATGAGGCTTAGCACTTTTTCATGTGTCTGAACAATTCCTTCTTAGAAGGGAATGAGTTTGGATGGAAGGGATGAAAGAAAGACTTTCACGTCATAAACATCTGTATGATTTGGCCTTTTTTACAGCATGTACTTCTTTTATAATTAGAAAAAGAAAAAAATGAGTGTCATTACCATTTGATAAGAGGGCAACAGTTTTATTTTCATCAATATTTGTATTGTATGCTAGTGTAAACACAAATCTGTAAGAGAAAGCCCAGAGGAATAATTAGGGAAAAGAAATTACAGCTGCAAAAAGTGAGGATTATCTGTGGATGAGAACAAATTTCGAGGTGAGGACTGGTCAGGATCTACCAGTGCTCCAGCTCACTCAGAAAACCTAATAACACCCAGCCAGGGTAAAGACAGAGGACAGGGAAGGCCAAGTGCCACCTAGTGCCTTCTCCTACCTATATGTGCAAGTTTTCTATCACCAAGTAGAAAATGGACACAGAATGGGACATGTACCCTTGGGGATGTGGGCAGAGAGGCACAAAGTAAAATATGAGATAAGCACACACATATTAACGGGCAGACTTCTAGGTTAAGATTAGAAATGCATCAAAAAATGTGTGTGAAATTAATAAAGCTACTCAACCTGTCTGAGCACCACTTTCCTCAGTTGTAAAGTACAGGTCACAGGCTACTTCATCAAATTGTTGGAAGAGTTAAATTCACTAAAATATTAAAAATGTCTGTTACTGCAAGTGTTCATATTATTAAAACAGTATCAAGCTTCAAATGGCATCAGAATGAGAAGATTCTGCAAGTAACTAGAATTCTTCAAGGCACCACTGGAGAAGAGGAACACTGGACTACAAGATACGTATCTGGGTGATATGCAGTGACTTAGGTAGTGAGGCTGGAATCCCTAAAAAGTGTCAAAATACGGTTATACAACTGGCTCCCAGGAATCTGGAACAAACCTGGCAACCCAGCAGATACTACAGAGTGTAGTGAGGAGAGCAGAGAAAGGTGAGAGCCACAAAATCCAAGCAAAAGACACCAAATCACAAGGGGCACCAGGCTCTGTAAACAGCAGCTGTGTTGGCAACAGCACTAACCTTCTGAGATGGCTACTGTGGGAACTTAGAGCACAGTGTTTTTGCAGCCACAGACACAACAGCAGAGATCACAAGACTCTCCTCACCACAAATCCCCATTTTAAGATGTACCCTCACGTTACAACATCCTTATACAAGATTTGTGGGCAAGTATAATCAGGACTCGCATCTAAAGAGGGGAGAGGAAGGAGGATGAGAATATTGAGGGACGGAGGAGGGATATATGCACCTGGCCACACAGTCTGTCCCCACAGGCCCTATTTAAAATGGGATAGCCCTAGTGTTGTGATCTCCCTATACTTCCTCATCTTTGCCATGTTCATAGATGCCACACGTTGTTTTTTCTTTCTTCCTTTCTTTACAAAGACACCAATGAACTCATACGTAATTAATCCTGAAGGTGTAAAACCTTCACCAAGTACAATGATAGGGTCCCATTTCTGTGACCACGTTTTTTGTTGTTTCATGCATCCCATATTTTAGAATCACAAATAAAACCCACTGGAACATGTGGCATGAGCAATGTCTTGTTTTCACGTAGATTAACACCTGGGTTTTTCACATGTAATATAGAAACATGAAAACTGGTTCCTTCGGGAAACTAAAGACTTGTCTCAGAGATTATGGGAATTTAGGGATATCAAATTATTATGAGGCTACATGGAAGCAAAAGTGCTCCTGGAGGTTTCCACTATATAGAAAGAAAAATTAACAGGTGGTCCCCACGAGGTAGGCCCTTCCTTCACTGCTGTGGGTGAGCAGCCTTCCATCTAAGGCAGAGTTGCTATACTGATGAGTTTCAAACGTCCCCCAAGTACTCCTCACCTTGAAAGTCATTACCCCAAAGCTGGAACAAGTGTGTGTTCCTGAGGGATCAGGTCACCATCTGTGTTTCTGAGACACTGTCCAGTCAGGCCTTAGTTGCGATGAGGTCAATGACTCCAAGTGTAAAATGCCTGAACCACCATCAGCTTCAGTCTGTTTTCAGGTCTGCTGAACTGGGCTGGTAAAAATGGCCAGTAGACACGTGTCTGAGATGAGGGGTATTCTCCTGTGCTCATACCAGATCCCAGGTGATGCTCTCTCATGTCTCAATTTCTACATCCAGGAAAAAGGCACCAGTGAAGGTAACATTTCCAGGAAGCCAGAGCCCAAGACCCCCAAGTTCTGAAGTTGTGCGTGCTGCACCAAGATTTCTCCCTCCAGAGCTGGACTGGCCTGTGGCTGCAGAGAGCAAAGTCAGCGTCACAATGGGCGGTGTCTGGGATACCACCCGTTCCCACTGAGGCTTAGGCCGCAGGTGGCGCCCTGGAATCCGCTGCTCTGGAGAGACCCGGGTCTGGTGGAAAAGACTCCGAGCTGCGCAGGGATGGGGTACTGCGAGCCCGACCAAAGTGGGCCAGGACGAGGTGCACTTTGAGTGTCACTGTCCCCACTGCCCGACTGGACTTCCCTCTCCGAACTCACTTCCCGTGGAGAGGTGGCGGCAGGGAGTCAGCGGCCAGCAGGATCTTGAGAGTGACAGGCCCAAGTCACCCTGCCCGCCCCCCAGGGCTGCGCACAACCTTTGGCCTGTGAGCGCCTCACGACCTAAAACCGGGAGCCCTTAAGACGCTACAGTTTCCGTCATACCCAGCGAGGCACATGCTGGAATTGCATCCTGCAACCCCACGACCTAACTAACTGGGAAGCCCTGCAGTCCCCGCGACCAGGACTAGGAGCCCTTGAGACACTAGAGCATACTTGTCGAGGCGCGCCGCGTCCTGTCCCTCTACCCGCAGGGCTGATTTCGTTTTTAGGATGTCACTTCAGTTTCTTCTAAAGCGTAGTCTGGAGCTTAGATGTGGGATACTAGACTTCCAATCTTACTCTCATCTCAATCTTAGTCTCTGGGAGAATTCTGTGTATTTGAATAATTGACAGAACCGAACAAATAATGATGGCCCTTCACCTGATGCTTACCAGACCTCTTGGCTTTGCCAAACATCCTCACTTTAAACCTGTGGCAATGTTTCTTTGGTTACTGTTGGTCAACTTGGGCATTTGTACATATGTTGAGGTGTGTTTTTACCCCAACTTGTCAAAAAAGGGCTGTTCTCATTCCTTAGAGTTCAGCTTCATGCGCTGTCTGCATGAGCGCCCTATTTCATGCCTTGCTCAGCATTTTATGTACCATCTGCTTATTTTCCATTACAATATGTGACCGAATATTTATCCTAGGAAAGTGGGTAGCATCATTTAATCCTTGCCATTCTTAAAGCTGAAATGGGAGCTTACTCATGTTTCATTGTATTCATTGCTTATTCATGTATCTAGCTCAAGCTTATAATGTTTAAGGGTTACTATGCTTTTCACAAATTATATATGCCTGGTCTTTATTCCTTATCTGCTAAGAATTTTAATAAGGAGAATATTCTGTAATTTGGGAATATGAGACTTCAGTCAGGAACCACATTTTTTTTCCTTCCAGTTTGTCTAGAACTCCTAATTTTTACTGTATTTCTTCTTATATCTTCAAATGTTGTACTATGTCCATCATGTCAATAATTAGTGACAGATTAAAGGTAGTCTCCTTTCCTATCCTTCCCCCTAACAACCCAAATTCTCTTTCTATAAGAAACCTTTCTGTCATTTCTTTCCAGAGATTCTATGCTTATACTTAGTGTTAATACTCTGATTCTCCTGATGGAAAACTATCATGTTCCTTACTACTTTAAAATCAAATTAATACTTTCCATGTGTCTTATATTTTCTCTCAGAACATACAGAGTTGCCTTTCTTAGTTCGGATTCTCCAAAGGCAGTCTAGCCTAGGGAGTTTATTAATTTTTCCATGGTAGAGTCTTTCTAGTTGGTGTTAATGTGGAATACACAAGGGTAAGATCCTTTCTAGCTCAATTGCTAAAACAAATATCTACCTTGTAGCTCACATGTCTGCACAGAAATATTTGGTATAATTGGAGAATTACTATTCCTGTAGAAACAGTACCATAGAAACAGTACCACAATTTGAAGAGTGTAGCCCACTCTTCGATGGGAGTTATGTTGGTTGCTCCTACCCAGGTGTAACTCTTCACGGGTAATAAGGTGTCCTACAGTTTAACCAGTCTCACTAACATTTATTTGAAGTAAAGGAATTGTTTGTATCTACTAAAGTCTAAACGACATAGACTGCCAAGCCTGTAATCCAGTAGTACACACAAAAATATAAAAGTTACACCGTGGCTAAGTAATTAATCAAATAAGTTAACAATACAAGTGAGTGGGTTTGGAATTTCCAGAAATCTTGAACTTCTGTTATTTTGTGTAAGAAATGCTTCATGATAATAGATAAACTAAAGCTAAAAACAGTAGAAAATCTTCTATTACTATCATTTGACAGTTTAAAACTGTAAATGTGGTAAATATTTGGATTAGAGTGGATGTGAGCTTATGTCCCACTTTTGCATTGTGGGAGCCCATTTTCTTCTGTGTACCTATTTTTTCTGATGCCTCAGTCAAGCATCTTACATAATATGTGAGATAGGAGGAGCAAGAGAATGTGAGACAAAGCATTTCAAATACAGTGAACTATGTCTTCTCAAAGGTACACATGCCAAATAAGATAATGCTAAATAAAGATGCTCACCTTCTGTAGACAACACTGCTGACTTTACTCAATTGGGCATTCTCTCAATTCTGTGGTTGAACAAGATAGATCTAAAAGTGAGGCAGGACCCTATTGCATGCTGGAAGGAAAACAATATGTTAGCTCAAGAACCTGAATTTTTTATTAAGAATCTGAAAGGAGTTGCTTTTTCATTGTCTAATGGCTCTAATGAAGTCTTTATATATAACTATATAGTTATAGTTATAGTTATATATATAAAACATACATATAAATATATGTATATAGCTATAACTATATTATATATATATTAGAGTCTCAAACCACCCACATTCTCATACTACAGGATGAGTGTTCATCTATATCTCCAACTTTCTATACTGAAATAATAGCAGAAAAAGGCATTGAGTTTCTTTTCATCTAAAGCTTAACCCACTCATGCAGACTCTACAAATACTATATATATGTGCACAAAAGTTCTTTGAATGTGCCAAGTAAACTAAGGAGGAATTAGAAGTAAATGTAAATGTAGTCATGCAACAATCTCAGTTAATGGCAAACTGCACTAAATCAAAGATCTGCCTTCTTCCTTGGCAGCCTTATTGAATATAGCACTGCTTTTTCCCCATCACACTCACAATCCATATCCCGCTTTGTTTCCTTCATAGTAGTTATCCCTACCTGACTGTCTCTGCACTTAAATACAAACTGCAGCAGGGCAGGAACTTGTTTACTACTGTTCCCTCAGTGGCTAGGATTATGCCTGCCTGATGCTCTGTGGAAATAATGGTCAGGTAGTCAAGTGCATGGAATATTACTGCTATAAGAAAATCTTTTATCATTGCTTAGAGAAATGTCTTTAGTGCTTATAAGATTATTTGCTTGGAATTAAAAAGACTCCTGGAACCAGATTTAGGTGAACTAGTTTATTGGTGGGGGTGGGATGAAAGAAGTATCCATCCCCAGACCATCAAGAGTGAGGGGACAAAAATTGAGGCAGAAAAAAACCAAATGTTAGATGACTTCAGTTACCCATAACTTTACCAGAAAGTACACCTCTTCTTTATCACATAGGTAAAATAAAATGCTGTACTAAAACATTTTTTGATGAGAAATGTATTTAAAATTCTCATGCAATGGATTTTTTAAATCTAAATATCAGCTATCTTTTTAAAGGACTCAATACACAAAGACTCCTATAGACTCAAAGTAAAGAAATGGGAAAAAAATTCCACAGAAATGGAAACAAAAAAATGAGGAGTAGCAATTCTTATATTAAATAAGACAGACCTTAAATTAACAACAATAAAAAAGGCAAAGAAGGGATCAATCCAACATGAAGCTATAACAACTTTAAATGTATATACACCTAACACCAGAGCTCCCAGCTCTATAAAACAAAGTCCACTAGACCTAAGAAAAGAGAGAGACAGCAATGCAATGATAGTGGGAGACTTCAACATTCCATTGAAGAAATAGATAATTAAGGCAGAAAGTCAACAAAGAAACATTGGAGTTAACTGGACCCTAGAGCAAATGGACCTAATAGACACCTACAGAGGATTGTACCCCAAAACTATAGAACATATATTTTTGTCATCAGTACATGAAACATTCTTCAAGATAGACAATAGGACACAAACCAAGTCTCAGATTTCAAAAAAATTAAATCATATCAAATACCTTATCAGACTACAGTGGAATAAAACTAGAAATTAACTTCAGGAATAACTTGCAAAACCAAACAAAAACATAAAGTTAAACCATCTTCTCCTGAATGATCTTTAGGTCAAAAATTAATTCAAAATGAAAATTTAGACCTCAAAATGAATGATAACAATGACACAAGTTATCAAAACTTCTGAGAAACAGCCATAGCTATACTCAGAGGAAAATTTATAGTATTTAAGACCACATATTGCCAACCTAACATCACACTTAAAGGAACTAAAAAACATGAACAAACAAAACCTAAAACTAGCAGAATAAAATAAATAATGAACATCATAGCAGAACTAAATGAAATTGAAACAAAAAACTACAAACGATAAATGAAAATAAAATTTGGTTATTTGAAAAGATAAACAAAATTGATAGATCACTAGCTAGATTAAATAAAAATTGAAGAGAAAGGATTCAAATTAGCTCAATCAGGAATGAAAATAGGGACATTACAACTGATACCATGGAAATGCAACAAATCATCACAGAATACCACTATGCAAACTAGACAATATAGAGGAAATAAATAGATTCTTTGAAACATACAACCCCCAACCTTGAATTCGGAAGAAACAGAAACCCTGAACAAACTGATGATAAGTAGTGAATTTGAAAGAGTCATTTAAAATCTCCCAGCAACAATGAAAAAGTCCGGAACCTAATGAATTCACAGCTGAATTCTACCAGACTTTCAAAGAACTGGTACAAATCCTACTGAAGCTACTCCAGAATATTGAAAAGTGAGGAATTTTCTTTAACTCATTCTATGAATGTAATATCACCCCAATACCAAAGCCAGAAAAAAAACACATAAAAGAAAACTACAGACCATATTCCTGATTAACATAGATACAAAAATCCTCAGCAAAATACTAGCAAACCAAATTTGACAGCACTTAAAAAAAAAATTCATCATGATCAAGTAGGTTGTTTCCCAGACATGCAAGGATGGTTCAAAATATGCAAGTCATTAAATGTGATCAACCACGTAAACATAAATAAAAACAAAAATCATAGAATCATTTCAATAATTGCAGAAAAAAAGCATTTGGTAAAATCTGGCATCGCTTTATGATTAAAACCCTCAGCAAAATAGGCATAGAAGGAACATTTCTCAAAATAATGAAAGCCATATAGGACACACACACAGCCAATGTCATCCTGAATGGAGAAAGGTTGAATACAATCCCCCAAAGTACTGAACCAAGGATAGGATGTACACTTTCATCACTCTTATTCAACATAGCAATAGAAGTCCTAGCCAGAGCAATTGAGCAGGAGAAAGAAAGAAAGGGTATCCCAATTGAAAAAAAGAAGTTATACTATTTCTGTATGCTGATGGTATGATCTTTTATC
Organism: Carlito syrichta; assembly: GCF_000164805.1. Classification (NCBI taxonomy): domain Eukaryota; kingdom Metazoa; phylum Chordata; class Mammalia; order Primates; family Tarsiidae; genus Carlito; species Carlito syrichta. Next base: position 24,238 of record NW_007094384.1, read on the forward strand.
TAGAGAATCTTATGATAACTCCAAAAAGACAGAAATATATCTCAATAAATAAATTTGATAGTCTCAGGATACAAAATCAACACATATAAATCAGTAACACTGCTGCACTCCAATAGTGACCAAGCTGAGAATCAAATCAAGAACTCATTTCCATTTACAATAGCAGCTAAAAAGCTAAATACCTCGGAATATTTAACCAAGGAGATGAAAGATCTATACTAGAAGAACAAAATACTGATAAAAGAAATTATAGGGGGCACAAGCAAATGGAAAAACATCCCATGCTCATGAATTGCAAGAGTCAACATTGTTAAACTGACCATAATACCTATAGATTCAACACAATTGCTATCAGACCACCATCATTTTTCATAGTATTAGGGGAAAAAATCCTAAAATTCATATGGAACACAAAAGCTACCAAACTATCCAAAGCAATCCTAAGCAAAAACAAACCTGGAGGCATCACATTACCCGACTTTAAATTATGCAATAGCCGGGCTCAGTGGCTCATCCTGTAATCCCACGTCTTGGGAGGCTGAGGTGAGTGGATTGCCTGAGCCCGCAAGTTCAAGACCCGCCCAGGCAACTTGGTGAGAACTCATCTCTACAAATCAAAATATTAGCCGGGCATGGTAGCACTAGCCTGTAGTTCCAGCTACTTGGAAGGCTGAGATGGAAGGATCGCCGGAGCCCAGCAGGTCAAGGCTGCAATGGCCAGGAGCGGCCTCTACACTCCAGTCTGGGTGACAGAGTGAAACTCCAATTCAAATAAAAAATAAATAAATAAATGAAATAAATTATGCAATAAGGATATAGTAACCAAACTAATATGGTACTACTACAAGAGTAGACACATGACCCAATGGACCAGAATAGAGAATTCGGAAATAAAACCAAATAACTGCAACCAACTGATCTTTAACAAACTAGACAAAAATATTTACTGAGGAAAGGGCACCCTATTCAACAAATGGTGCTGGAAAATTTTGGATAGTTGCATGCAGAAAAATGAAACTTGATCCTTATCTTCTTTCACCATATATAAAAATTAACTCTAGATGGATTAAAGACTTAAATGTCAGACCTGAAACCATAAAAATCCAGAAGAAAACGTGGGAAAGACTCTTCTGGACATTGACCTGGGCAACAAATTTATGGTTAAACCCCCCAAAGTAAATGCAACAAAAAAGTGGGACTAACTGAAACAAAATAGCTTCTGCACAGCAAAGGAAATAATTAACAGAGTAAATAGGCAACCTAAGTTATTCACAAACTATACAAATGACAAAAGACTAATATCCAGAATCTATAAAGAGCTCAAATCAGTAAGACAAAAGCAAATAATCCCACTTAAAAGTGAGCAAATGACATAAATAAACATTTCTCAAAAGAATGTATACAAATGGCCAACAAAATTTGAAAAAATACTCAACATCACTCAGTATCAGGAAAATGCATTAAAAACCACAATAAGATGCCACTTTATACCAGTCAGAATGGCGATTATTAAAATGTCAAGAAACAATAGATGCTGGCATGGATGCAGTGAAAAGGAAACACTTATTCATGGTGGGAGTACAAATTAATACAACGTCTATGGAAATCCGTATGGAGATTTCTCAAAGAACTAAAAGTAATTCTACCATTCAATCTAACAATCCCACTACTAGGAATCTTCCCAAAAGAATAGAAGTTGTTATACAAAAAAGACACCTGATGTTTGTTGGATGTTTATTGCAACACAGTTCACAATTGCAAATATGTGGAACTAACCTAAATGCCTACCAACTGATCAGTGGATAATAAATATAACATGGAATATTATTCAGTAATAAAAGGAATGAAATAATGTCTTTTGCCACAACTTGGATGAAATTGGAAAACAGTATCCTGAGTGAACTAACTCAGGAACAGAAAACCAAACACCACATGTATCCACTTATGAGTGGGAGCCGAATTAAAGATACGCAAAAGCATGGAGAATGGTATAATGGATACTGGGGACTCTAAGGGGAAAGGGGAAAGGGTGGAAGGACCAAAAAAATCACCAGTTGGGTACAATGTGCACAGGTGGGAGTGGTGGGTACACTTAAAGCCAAGACGTCTTCACCACTATACGATGCACCCATGTAACTAAAAACTATTTGTACCACCTAAACCTATTGAAATACAAAAACAATAAAACAAAAGAATTTAAAAATTTCCACTCTAGTGGTAGACTGCTAAACTTTGTCTCATACTTGTAAGATTTCACTTATATTTTAAGGATTTTAGATTCATAGAAACTTTTTTCTAATGAACTTAAACTTGAGAAAATTGCTTGATGACTTTTCCTGATAATTATTTTGTCTTGATTTTTAACTACACTAGCTCTTGGTATCGATATATTACTAATATCTATTCCTTCATATATTTACTCTATAAGTGTAAGAGATTGGAAGTTTTAATAACATTTCCAAAGTCCAGCCTGACAATGTTAATCTCTAACTAGAAATATTAGAAACCACAAGCGGCAATATACCACTTATTTTATGCTTTCTGTCCAGTTTTTGTGTTCCAAGTCTGCTTTCCCTGAGTTATGGCAATAGGGAAAACAGAAAGGGGCTGCTATCAAAAAAAGTCATGTACTCTTTAATCATGTGGAATCTTTCTCACAGCTTGGGCCCTCTTGAAGTCATTGCTGAGATGGAGTTTGGGGTGCGAGTTGTGTGTAAGGATGGCAAGACTAGGCAGAGACCAAGAGAACTGGGAAATGGGCCCAAGAGAGCCTTCACTAACCTAATGGGAAAGTCCAGAGCTAGTATTTCTCCTAACCGTCCTCCATTAGGAGACAATGGTCACGTCTCCACAGGCTATCTTACTTAGACACCAAATACAGGCTGCTCTGGGATATAGGATCCAGGTAAAGCACCTCTGGCCAGCTGAGACTAACTGTGAAGTGGCTGGGGCCTAGCAGCTATCTGCTGAGAGTCCTGCAGCTGAGAATCAAGCCCTTCCTTGAAGGAAGGCCCGGAAAGAGCCTCTGCATGTTTACACAGTGGCTTTCTTTCCAAAGATGATAACTCTTTGCTGCTGGTATGAGGGGATGGAGGGGATATGATTTACCTGCCAGCATCCTCCACCTCCTTTTCTCATGTGCTCAGATCTTTTGCATGTCTAGATTGCCACTTGTTCCCTCCAAACAGCTGTTGAAAAAGTCAGTTCTTTCCCATGGTGTGTGGTGCACAGCCTGAGTTGCAATGGCAAGGGGAGACACAGACTCTAAAATGATGATAATGCTTGTGGTCAGGGCTCTCCATTGAGCAAGCAGCCAAGGGCCAAAGACAGGTGGGACTGAGTTCATTTGAGAAGTATATCAGTTTGGTCTGATGGATCTCCAAAAACTTAACTTTAACATTTAAAACATACAGGCCTAAATTTTGATAATGTATACATTAATGACAAAAGTTATGAGTATTTTTCTAGGCTACTTTTCTTTTTATGAAAAATCAAATGAGTTATCAATATTTGTACATTCTATCAAAGTATACTTACATTTTTTCTTCTAGTTAAATATTGTAGGCAGCTCGCTGCTTAATTTCCATCTATGATAGAAGACACACTGGGCAGGGTGGCCAAGGCGAGAGGATTGCCTGAGTGCAGGGGTTCACGACAAGCCTGGGAAAATTGGCAAGACCTCACCTCTACAATAAATCAAAAAATTAGCCAGACATGGTAGTGTGTGCCTGTGTTGCCAGCAACTTGGAAGGCTGAGGCAGAAGGATCACCTGAGCACAGCAGGTCAAGGCTGCAGTGGCCATGAGCATGCCACCACTGCACTCCAGTCTGGATGACAGAGTGAGACTCTAACCCCCCCCCAAAAAAAGACCCATTTCAGTTGTAGTAAAGTCTAATTGATTACTTAAAATTATTACTGGGAAAGATAAAGCAGCATAGGAGCTAGGATCTCTGAAGAGTAGTGTTGACTCTTTATGATCACACATGAGGGGAACCCAAAAAAGTCCAGAATTATCTTTTGGATGGTGGACCCCTTGTAGTACAGGATTCCCCTGCTAGGAAAGTGTTCTCAAAACCCATTGGCATCAGTGTTCCAGCTAGTGTTGCTGTGAGAGTTTGCATTCAGCTTCAGTGATTTTTTTTTTTTTTATTCTTTCAGCACATTTGTCCATTTCATGATTGGTGGTTTATGAGGGCACCTGCCCACACCACTCTAAGTGTTCAGCAGTTTTTGACCAAAAATGTCATGGCCCCCATGCTCCACCCTTCCTACTCACCCCCTCTTACTCCAAGTGACTTTTTCCCACAGATGAAAAAAGTCCTCAAAGGGAAGGGAAATGTTTTGGCAATGCGAAAGAGTTAGGGAAAAAATGGCAGAAGCACTAAAAGTCATTAAAATTGATGAGTTCAGAAACTATTTTGAGCATCTCAGTAGGTGCATTGCATCAGAAGGAGAGTACTTTGAAGGTGACTAAAGTTTAAACATGTAAGAATGAACACATAATTTTGAATAAATAAATACCCCCTCCCTCCACCATATACAGCAAGGTTATCGAAGAATCTTTCTTTTTATTTCCAAAAACAATAGATTGTGACATTCAAAATTGGCTATGGGAATTAGTGTACATTTTCAGTGTGTTACATTTTAGTGACTTCTGTGTGATTGGTAATGATTATTCATTACTGAACAAAAATCCCAGGGCAGTGGGTAAAGCCAAGAAAAAAAGTCTCCTGAAGAAGAGACATTTGACACATTATGTGTATCTGCTGAGACGTGAATGGTATCACCTCTTTTGCTAGGATCTGTTCAAGTGTTCTTTAGGTGTTAGATGACTGACCGCAGATAGCAGGAATTGTCACCACTGACCTCTTTGATTCATGACAAATTTGAATCTTTTGCTCTTCCAGAGAAGCTGGAAAATTTTAAGAAACAACACATGTTTCTTTATACTAATCTAAGCATTTTTTTAGAGATCCTTGTATTCTTTTTCCTTCTTGGAGCTTAAGGTCTATATGTTCTCACATCTGTATTTTTAAAGAACACAACTGGATACAGCAATTGAAAGTCCTTACTCATTCTGTTCACAAAGACTTTATGAAGATGATCAGAGCCCCAGAAGGAAGGAAATGGCACACCCTGGAGAGACTCTGAGGAACTTGCAGAGGTGGGAGTAGGTGACCCTAATGCATAAGCCTCACCGAGAGGTTAGTATAGGTGGGGGCCTTTATCACTGTGGACCTGAAACTGCAATGAGAAAGTTGGGGTAAATAGGGCCAGGGAGAGGGGAGGAAGTGTTGTGGAAGGTTTTTCGCAACAGGATCTGTGGTTCTAGAAGGATGAAATTGCCAGAGGAAGTGAGGCACTGGGGCAGTGAGGAAACGGGGAACTAGTCACACATTAATCTCCTGGGTGCATCCTGTTTTATGACTCTACTGGAAGTAAGAGGGAAAAGGACCACACATAATACCATTTGTGGAGAATCAGCAGAACCGGGCCCTGAGTAGGTCAAAGGATTGAAAGTGTTCATAGATGAAAGCAAGTACAGAAAAAGTGTATTGTTTCATTTTGGAGAGACAAAAGCAGTAGTAATAGACTAGAAAGGTCCCAAAGAAATATCAGGTATTTAAAGGCCTGGATGGAGGTAGGTTTGGGAAAGGAGAATGGGTTAAGCTAAACAGAAACTGTGTCTTGGATTAGATGACCCACATCTGATGGTATTCAGGAGCAAAAGGACCTAAGTGGAAGAACAGAGGCTAAAGGGCTAAAGCAAAGATCCACAGAGAAGCCAGAGTCAGCTCTTCCTGCTTATCAATGGCCAACACTTGGAGAGTGGATTGAGAGTCATAGTAGTGGAAGACAGCATGTTCTCTAAGTATGCTCTTTACAATCACCACTATGTTCACATTTTTTCTCTCATTATAGATGAAAAATATATGTCATTTGAAGGAATAAGTGGGAGGCATAGTTTTTCTTCCATGTTTTCCCTTTCTGTACTTCTTAATGTATAAAACTTTCTTGTAACATAGAAACTTTGCGGGTCTCTGATATTCCTCTAATTTTCTTCCTAATGTGGTAATGATAAGTGATTAAAACACCACAAATTACACAATGTGACATGAGACATATCTTGCAGGAGCGCAGCCGAGAAGGCAGGAACTCATCGGCATTTTCTCATGCATAAGTGTGTAGCTAGATTTGCTGGGTCCCAACAGTTTCATTTTAGTGAGTGCTGAATATGCATAATGACTTTTGGTTAGAACAATTTTGTTAGTCATACAACAAATATGCAGAAGGTGACTCACCTCAGCAGGAATGGTCACTACTAACCTCTTTGATTCATGACAAATTTGATTCTTTTGCTCTTCCAGAGAAGCTGGAAAATTTTAAGGAATAAAACAAATTTGTAATGCTTTGTACTAGTCCATGCATTTTTTAGAGAACCCTGCATTATTTTTCCCTCTTAAGGCTTAAGGTTCACATGTTCCCACGGCTGGAATTCATAAGCAAACAGCTTCCCCCAGATAACTTACCTCCAATGTAAGACTAGGCATAGAATTTAGTTATCCCAACTTTGTCTAGTTTTTTTTTATAAACACCATTAAATTTACATAAGCAGAATATGCATCTACATTTTTTCAGATATCATGGAAGATGCACCAGTACAGAGAAAAATGACTGAAACCCAAGTACCCTGCTGATGGGAAGATGAATATCTATCATCTCCTCTACCTCTTTCTGTTTGTTGGCTGAGTTGGAATTTTCCATTGTCTTCTTGAGTGAGTAAAGCCAATTCTTGGACTCTATCTAGACCATTGATAAGCCCACAGTAGACAGTGTTTTTAATCCTGTATTTGTGTGTTTGGATTGGGTAGGTGAAGGACACACAGGAAATTCCCTAGGTAAAGAGCAACAGTAGACAGGAAACCATACAAGAGGATAAAATCAGTATGTAGGGTGATAAGGCAGCGGAAGAATTTACCAGAAGTTAGAATAAACCATGTCCCATGCTACAAGCACCAGAAGTGTTTCTGTAGCAAAAACGAACCTAAAGTCTCCTGAAGAAGTGTTCTACCCAAGTAAACTGTTCTCTAGAACATCTTGAACCTTTCAATAAGTCCACATGCCTCTGTTTCTCCAAGAATTTAGGACATCTTGTATCCACATGACTCATTCTTTGGGTTAACATCTCTGTGTTTAATGTCACTGATGCCCAGAGGGCTTAGCTCTTTTCTTATTTTTATTTTTGGAATGAAGACTGCTTCAGTGTGTGCCTCGAATGTACCATCAGTGTAGTTGATCTGCTGGTCCCTCTTGAGGACACATTACTGAGTTCCCTATACCTTATGAACAAAATCACAAGAGGAGTCTAAGATGTATAAGCTATAAGAAAGTATAAGGCTTTTTTCAAGATTGCATGCAACAGGAACAATACAATTTCAGAGGATGGAAAGTCAAAGGAAAAGCATGCATAGTCTCTAGGGGTGGCAAATTGTGGGACAGTAAACATATGGTAAATAAAAGCTATTTAGTAAGGCCAATCTTATGAGTTTTTTTAAGAGTATGAGCTTTCTTGTGTCTGCTTTCTAATCATCTTCAACTCAAACTCATGCACTTTAGCTAAAGGATGTTCTGGGGTATCATATTCTGGCCTCATACAGTATGTTCAAACCAGGTTGCTTTTCCTTCCCCATTGTCACTAATCTCTGCATCTTCTTATTCCTCTTAGCACATTCAGGGCATAATAATAGTTTCCAAGTCTGGTGATGGGAAAGCGCAGGCTAGTCACAGGAAAAAAAAAATCCAACCCTTCACATATGTGGCACAGTTCTATATTCTGTATTTTCCTCCTAAGCTTGTCATCTGTTGTATTGAGGCTGGACTCTGGTGTTAGGGCTACAGAGCTACAGAGCCTTGACCTTGGTAAAACTTGCCTTCACTTACAATTTTATCTCTTGGGGAAGAAGCATTCATCTCCTTATTCAGATCAATCAAGGACTGGTCCAACAGAGGTCTACCTCCCAAGCATTGGAACCCAAATTATGCCAGTTGGCAGGATCACAGCCTGAAACTCCACATGACGTGTGTACTGAAAAATGAAACAGCATTCCTACAGATCCCTTACTGGCTCATTTGACCAGATGGACCAGGAAAGTAGATTAAATCATTGCTCTTATCTTCCTGAGGGAGACAGCTTTGGACTCTAGGATGAGGAATCTGAGTCTGTAGGACACTACTACTAACTGACACTCTGAATGTTACGTCTTATAAGATGTGGGTGGTTCTGTACATACCTCTAGGGTGTCAGGCAGTGCGGGTGGTGTGTGGGGAATCAGACAAGTCCTCAAACTGCCGGGCAACGTGAGCTCTAATGCAGTGTGTTGGCCAGGAGAGGGCAGCACTCAATCATCCAGAAGAACGCTGTTCCCTGAGAAACCTTGGTGTGGTTGAAGCCTAAATGGGCAGCATCTTAGAGAACTTTCTAGGAAGAAGGAATAAGTAGTGAGTGGCATTTTGGCCTGCTGAGTTTAAGAGACTGGAAGGCCTCAAAAGCAGCCTCAGAAACAGCTCTCTCTGTGACCTTCTCCTGTTCTCTTGTCTCCTGTTCTTTCTCCCAAAGGCAGGTCATAGAAACCAGAAACTCTTTTCTCCAAATGTAGCCATAAAGTCTAGAAATATGACTCTCACCTTCCCCTTGCTTTTCCATGTAAGACCTGGCCAAAAAAGCAATTTCCCACTTATCTTGACTAATAGTTGGTCATAAGACCCACATTCCAGGGGGATCCTGCCTGATACCCAAGAGGAAGGAATGCTACAGAAAGATCAAGAAGTATCTAAACAGATAGACCTTGCTGAGTTTCCCCACTCATTCTACCAGCATTCGATCACACCCTTTTTGTCCAGTCGAAGTTCTACACTACTGTCCTTGCTTCATTAAATCCAAGCAGGTAAATAAAAAGTTTTTCATTTCTGTCTTGATTCTGAAGACACCCATGTCATATAAATATTTGATTAAACAAATTTGTTATGCATTAAAAGGGGCCTGTTTGAGAAATACCACCCTAAATTGAGACAATTTTGGAGAGGGAGAATAAGTTAAGATAAAAGGATAATGTCCTCACGACAGAGGACCTCAAAGTAGGTGTTATAGAAAGAGGACCAGGGGTATTGGGTTGAGGAGTAACAGATGCTGAAGGACAAAAGCAGAGCAAAATGCCAGAAGGAAGCCACAATCAGCTCTCCATATGCATCAATGGCAAACACCTTGAAAGAGGAGACAGAGAGTCAAAGTCATAGAGGATGGTGTTTTTTTAGGAGCAGAATCATACATTTCTAGAACAAATGTCGTGTTTACTTTTTCCTCCTGTGCATAGAAAAAGCTGCTTCATCAGAAGGAATACGATTATAGTTTAATGTGTCTTCTGTCTTTTCACCTGTATATTTTACCACACACAACTTTTATTCAAATCTGACCCTTCTTAGGCTTCTTAGACCCATCTGATATTTCTCTTATTGTGAGAAATATCAGTTAAGTGATAAAGTGACGAAGCAAGGCAAATTCAATAATGTGAGCATGAGACATGGGCCTTGTGGGCACACAGCAGATGACAGGACAGTTCATTGACATCCTCCCTTTTTCTCACATGCAGCTGAATTTACTGATGAGTACTCATGGGATCATCTTTGTGTATTTACCATTTCCATGGTGCCTTTCTGAGGGAAATTTGCTCAACTATTATAAAAAATTAAAGATAGTGACTTCAGATATTAAAGAGTATCTTTATGATACTTTGGTTCATGACACATTTGATTGACTCAACTTTTCTAGAGAAATATCTTCTGGAATAGTTTAATAAATATCACAGAGAATTCTATACCAGTCAAGGCAACTCTTAGAGTTCAGGATGCTATGACTTTCTTGGGGTTATGCTTGATGTTGCCATATGTGGAATTTATAGACAAACAACTTTCCAAGGTAATTTAGCTCAGGTTTTGGTCTAGTTCTAAATCTGAGTTGTGTGTACTTGGTCTATTGTTTTTTGGTTATTTTAATAGACACATCTCCTGCTTATGTAAACTTGATTTTATCTATATTTTTTAAGGACTCATGGATTATGTGGCAGTAGTGATATTAAATCATTTATATCTGAGGACTCTACTGGTGGGAATATATCCAGTCCTTCATTTCCCACTACCAGTTTGGTGGCTCTGAGTGTAGATCCTCAATGGGAGTTCTTGGACTCTCGAGACCATCTAGCTTAGAATAGGCAATGCTTTCTTTTAATTCCAGGAGATGGAAACTAACTTTGGTTTTTCAGAATACACATATTGATTGGATAAATAAGCCACATGAGAAATTCTCTTAGTGAGGAGCCATGCAGTGGGCAAGTTACCATGCTAGAGGTAAGATCACTAGAATCTAGTGCCATTACAGTGGGAGAGTTGACATGTAACTAGGAATGGTAACTAGATAAGTATAGACACCATGACAGGTCAGAGAGTTTTCAGAATAGGGCAGAACATGTCATTTAAGTATATTTAAAGAGTGAAAAAGGAGTTTGTTTCTATGCTAAGCCAGCATTCTGGCACATAAGAGAAAATCACATTCTTCAAAGCCCTTTTATCTGGTGTTGCAGATTGGATTTTGAGGGGGAAAAGATTGAAGCAAAGTTTGGTATGAAGTACAGTATTTAGAGAGCAAACTTTGACTCAAAGACAGGAAAGGAAGCAGGATTCAGCAGTGGGAGCAGTGGACTGCGATGCAGGCACAGCAATGACTTGGGCATTATTGGCACGCATGTGGTGTATCACAGTTATTCCATGGTGGCCTGAGATCACTGCCTTCGTATATCCATTGTGGTCAGTACTTGGGTGAAGGCTGGTAGGAAAAAGGCATGGCCTTGGAGCTCAGGCATCCCCTGAAGGAGGAGGCAGCTGGAGACTGCTGACAGTACTCCCAACAACTGGAGCAACAAGCTCTTGTTGAAAGAGATCTCGCAGTGCATTCCCAAGCCCTCCAAATCCAGTGGACCGGTGAGATTGTTGCCCTTTCTAGTCTTTAACCTGTTTCCACACATTAATTTTCCCAGCGCACCTTTCTGAGCCCCAAAATAGCACCAGAGCTTTAGTTATGAGAAGACTGACAAGTGAGACTGAAGCCATGAGGCGACTAAATTCTGTCCTATTCAGAGACACTATGTGATCAACTTCCATTCTATTAACATACCTGGGATTATGGTAGGAAGCTGATGTTTGTAGGATTTAAGTTTTCAGAACCTTTTTATGGCACATACAGAAGGGTTGGCTGTGTGCATCTCACATGCTACCTGTACAGCTTGCAAAACTGAACAAAGTAGCTTGGTAGGCTATCTCCAAGTGTCAGATGGTCAGACCATAGGAAAGACTTTCTTTGCCTTGGTCAAAGGTAAGCCCAGGGTTTAAGACCTTTCATCTTAAAACCACGCTCAATATTTTTTGGATGTTTATTTATTTTCTTTTAACGACATGAGATACAATTCAGTTAGATATACAATTGGTCATCATACAGGTATAGTTTGGGCCTTCCTTTAGTCCCACTTTACCTAGTTTGGAATCAGGTACCCTTACTGATGTTGTGTGCCCTCCTCCCTCCCCCAGCAGTTTCCCACTACTGCCAACCCCTTTACTATGGTATTATGATAAATGTTCAAGTTCTGCTTATGAGTGAGAATATGTGGTATTCAGTTATTTGTTTCTGTGATACATCACTGAGTATGATATACTCTAAATCCATCCAAGTTGCTGCAAAGTTCATAACTGTGTCCTTTATGACTGCATAATATTCCGTCATGTAAATGTACCACATTTTCTTTATCCAGTCCATTTTCAATGGGCAACACAGTTGGTTCCATGTTTTTGCTATTATGAGTAATGCTGCAATAAACGTATGCATAGGTACCTTTTTTTTATAGAGTTATTTGAGTTTCCCTGGGCATATCCCCAGAAGGGGAATTGCTGGGTCATATGGAAGGTCAATTTTTAGACCTTTTAGGAACCACCACACAGTTTTCCACAGAGGTTGTACTAGTTTACACTTCCACCAAAAGTGTTGAAATGTTCCCTTTTTCCCACTTCCTCTCCATCATCTGTTGTTTGTTATTGAAGATGGCCATCCTGACTAGAGTTAGGTGGTATCTCTGTGGTTTTAATTTGCATTTCTTTAATGATTAGTAAGACTGAATATTTTTTCATGTATCTGTTGGCTGTTCCTATTCTTCTTTTGAGAAGTGTCTATTCATATCTTTTGCCCACTTTTTAATAGGGCTGTTTGTTTTCTTCTTTTCAACACATTTGAGTTCCTTGTAGATTCTAGATGATAGGCCTTTGTCGGTTGACAAATATTTTTCCCATTCTGTGGGCTGTCTCCCTGTTCTCTTGATAATTTATTTTGCTTTACAGAAGCTTTTCAGTTTGATGAGGTCTCACTTATCAATCTTATCCCTTATGGCATGAGCATTTGGGGTTTTAATCAGGAATTTGTTTCCAGTTCCAAGTTCCATAAGGGTGTCTCTTCTATTTTCTAAGGTTCTTACAGTTTGCGGTTTTACATTTAGGGCTTTGATCCATTTAGAGTTGGTTTCTGTGTATTGTGATAGGTAGAGGTCCTGTTTCAATCTTCTGCATGTAGTCAGCTAGTTATTCCAGTACCATTTACTAAATAATTTCTCCTCTTTCCAGGAATTGTTGGTAGAGGCTTTGACAAAGTTGAGTTGGTTGAGAAATTGAGGTTTTGCTTCCAGAATCTATACCCTGTTCCATTGGTCTATATGCTTATTCTTGTACCAATATCAGGCTGTTTTGATTATTGTAACCTTATAGTAAAATTTAAAGTCTGGAAGTATGATACCTCCCACTTGGTTTCTTTTGCTGAGAATTTTTTTGTCTATTTGTGTTCTTTTATGATTCCATATGAGTTTCTGTATTATTGTTTCCAGGTCTGAGAAAAAGGATGATGACAATTTAATGGGTATTGCACTGAATCTGTAGATTGTCTTGGGTAGGATGGACCTCTTAACAATGTTGATTCTTCCAACCCATGAGCGTGGGATATTTTTTCATCTGTTTGTATCTTCACTGATTTCCCTGAGCAGTGTTTTGTAGTTTTCATTATAAAGGTTTTGCACTTCTCTGGTTAGTAAGATGCTGAGGTATTCCATTTTTTGTGGCTATTGTGAATGGGATTGTGTTTTATATTTGTATCTCTGCCTGATTGTCTTTAATGTATAAGAATGTGGCTGTCTTTTGCATGTTTATTTTGTACCCTGAAACTTTACCAAAGTCCTTTATCATTGCAAGGAGGTTTTTGACAGATTCTCTGGAGTTTTCAAGGTAAAGGAAAATATTGTTAGCAAACAGGAATAAATTAAATTCCTCTTTTTCTATTTGAATACCCTTGATTTCCTTCTCTTGTCTGATTGCTCTAGCTAGGACTTCCAACACTATGTTGAACAAGAGGAGTGAGAGTGTGTAGCCTTCCCTTGTTCCAGTTTTCAGGGGAAATGTGTCCAAATTCTGCCTGGTTAGAAATATGTTGGCTATGGGTTTATTGTTGATGACTCTTACTGTTTTGTGGTATGTTCCCTCTATGCCTAAGTGTTCAAGGGTTTTTATTGAGAAGAGATGCTGGATTTTATCAAAATCTTTTTCTGCATCTAATGATATAATCATATGGCTCTTCTTTTTACATCTGTTGATGTATTTAATTACATGGTCTCATGGATATTGAACCAACTCTGCATCCTGGGGATGAAGCCTGCTTGGTCATGATGGATGATTTTTGAGATGTGTTGTTGAATCCAATTTGCTAGAATCTTGTAGAGAATTTTTGCATCTATGTTCATTAGAGATATTGACCTGTGTTCTCTTTCTTTGTTGGATTTTTACCCAATTTGGGTATCAGTGTGAGGTTAGCTTCATAAAATGATTTGTGGAGAAATCCATCTTTCTCAATTCCCTGGAATACTTTCAATAGAATTGGTATCACCTCCTCCTTGAATATTTTGTAGAATTCTGCTGGAAAGTCATCTCATCCGGGGGTTTTTTTGTAGGAAGTTTTCTTATGACAGCATCAATTTCTTGGACTATTATTGGTCTATTTAGGGCCTGAATGTCTTCTTGTTTTGACTTGGGGAGGTTGTATGATCTCAGAAAGTCCTCCATTTAATTTAGGTTTTCAAGGTTTTTTCCATATAGATGTACATAGTAATCTCTGATAATCTTTTGTATTTCTTCAAGATCAGCTGTGATTTGACCTTTTGTGTTTCTGATTCTGTTATTTGGGTTTTTTCTCTCTTTTTCTTGGTCAATCTGGCTGAGGGTTATCAATCTTATTTATCCACTCAAAGAATCAACTTTTTGTTTTGTTGATTTTTTTCTATTGTATTTTTGTCTTCTGTGTCCTGTATTTGGGCTTTTACTTTGGTGATCTGGAGTCTCTGCTGAAGTTAGGGTTTTGGTGGGCTTGTTTTTCCTGCTTCCTCAAGTGATTTGTCAGGCTGTTAATTTGTGGTCTTTCTGATTTCTTGATGTGGGTTCATAGAGTTATGAATTCCCCTCTTAGTATTGCTTTCTTTGCATCCCAGAGGTTTTGGTAAGATGTTTCATTTTCATTTGTTTCCAAGAATATTTTAATTTCTTCCTTTATTTCCACGTTGACCCAGAAATTTTTCAGTATCATGCTGTTTAGTGTCCATGTCTTGTGGGTTTTGGGGGAATTATACTGGTGTTGATGTGATCGATCTTGGAATGGGTTCCATGTGGAGATGAGTAGAATGTATACTCCATGATTATTAGTTGAAGTGTCTGTAGATATCTACTAAGTCCATTTGGTTCCAGATCTCCTTGTTAATTTTTTGCTTCAATTATCTATCTAGGGTTGTTAGTGAAGTATTTATGTCCCCTGCTATGATAGTGTTAGAGTCAATATATTTTTTTTACTTTACTTAGTAGCTGTTTTATAAAAGCTGATGCTCCTATGTTTGGTGCATATATGGTTAGAATGAATATTTTTTGTTGAATGATTGAAACTTTTCTCATTATGTAGTGTCCTTCCATATCTTTTTTTATATTTTGGAAAGCTTAAAGGTTATTTTGTCTGATATTAAGATTATGAATCCTGCTTTCTCTTGTGTTCTGTTAGCCTGAATATTTGTTTTCCATCCTCTAACTTTAAGTCTGTGAGTGTCTATTCTGGTGATATGCATCTCCTGGAGACAGCATATTGTTGGGTCATGTTGTTTCATCCAGTTTGCCATTCTATGTCTTTTCAGTATTGTATTTAGTATATTCATGTTCAGGTCAGTTATTGAGAGTGACAGTTTATCTCTGTCATAGGAATCTTATAGAGCTTTTTGTTGCTTTTTGTTGATTTGTTGGTTTTCTTTTGATTTGGGGACTGAGATATGTGTGTGTTTTCAATCATGCAGTCATGATGTATGTTGTTGGACCACTATTATCCTGAATTCTTGGGAATAGCATGGTCATCCTTTTTTCTTTCTTCTGTGCTTAATACCTTTTTAAGTGTCTCTTACAGGGCTGGTCTGGAGGCAATGTAAAGTCTTCGTGATTGAATGTCTAGGAAGCATTTTAATTCTCTATCACTGATGAAGCTTAGCCTAGCTGGGTTGGAAATTCTTAGTTGGAATTTTTTATCTTTGAGAATTTAAAGGTTAGACTCCAGTCTCTTCTAGCTTGTAGTGCTTCTGAAAATAAATCTGCTGCTATTCTAATTGTTCTTCCCTGGTAGGTAGCTTCATCTTTCTCTCTTGTTGCCCTTAGAATTTTTATTTTATACCTATTTTGTGTAAGCAAGTTACTACGTGCCCTAGAGTTGTTCTTCTCATTTGGTGCCTTGCAGGGTACTCTGAATCTCTTATGTTTGGATGGTCACATCTCTGATGAGATGTGGGAAGTTTTCTTGGATGATCTCATGAAATGTTTGTTCCAGGCTGCTCTCATTCTCCTTCTGTGCTTCAGGGATACAAATCATGTGTAAGATCAATCTCTTAGTATAACCACATATCTCTTGAAGGTTTTTGTTCCATCTTTGAATGCTTCCTTTCTATGTTTTTAAAAGATTGGTCTAGTTCCACATTTGGTCTTCAAGCTCTGAGATTCTTTCTTCTGCCTGGCTCGTTCTCCTTCCCATACTTGTCAGTTTATTATTTATTTCACTTATTGTATTCTCTATATCTTGTATCTCAGTAATTAATTATTTCATGTTTTTGTCTTGCGTTCCTTGGACTTATTCATCTTTTCAAACCATTACTTGATCTCTGAGACCATTCAATTTGGGCACTCTTCATTATTTGGGTTCTGATATCTGTATTCTTGGACACTATCATTTTTGAACTTTGTCAGGTGCCTGTGTTTCTTTTTTGATTTCTCCTTATTTATGATGGATTTTTATTTTATCTCTGCTTCCATTGCTCAGTGAGAGAGGGAGTGGGTTTCACTTCTTTTTGCTCAACCCCTATTCTTCCTTTAAAAATTCCAGATTTGTTCAATTTTGTAGTCAGGTTGTGGGTGAAGAGCTATACTCTCCTTTCACAGTTTTGAAATTTGAATAAAGTGTGTTGGAGAGTGGTAAGATTCAAAAGCTGCCAGCAGATCACAATGTTTGCTGATTGTGATGGGACCCACAGGGACCCACTTCTCAGTATGTCCATGCAATGGGAATGTATGTATCGCTCCTGGGTACAAAGTAACATAAAAGGAGAGGAACTAAGAAAGAGAGAAGGGAGAAGAAAGGACAATGAAGAGAACAAAGAAGAGAAGGAAAAACAAACTGACAAACAAACTGACAAACAGATAGACAAATCAGTAAACAAGAGAAAAAACAAAACTAAAACCCAAAAGATGCAGAAAAAGAAGGAGTAAAATAAAATGAAATACACGTCTCCTACAAACTATTAAAAGGAAGTGAGAAACAAAAAAAGGAAGAAAAAATTGCAATCCTTGAGCACCGTCTAGTGGCAGTTTCTGAGACTTTGAGTTCCTTGTAGCACTGCTGCTCTTGACTGGTTCTAAATCTGTCCCCCATTGACTGTGTGGACTGGGGTGAGGCTGTGAATCAACCCAACTGAACTGCCTTTGTTCAGCCCTCTCCATGTATGCTGATCAGGATGCTCCCCACCTGGATCACACGTCTTGTGAATCGCTGGGAAAAGGGCGCTGGGTCGCTTTAAAACTCACCATCATTCATCTGCTGAGGGCTGGGTTCATCGCCGGCTGTAGAGTGAAAATGCTTCAGTTGGGGGAGACCTGGGTCTCCTCAGTGGACGAGTCCCTCTGGGGAGACTGTCCCCAGGGTATTCTCCTTGGGTTGGCAGTAATCAACCTCAGAAAAGTGCTGAATTAACCCCTCAGCTTTAGGGGATAGCTCCACTGTTCACATGGACAGGCTAGAGCCTGTCTCTGCTCAGTTACTGGGACAAATATGGTCGGGACATCTTTGCATCTTGTCCTCAGCTGGAGCTCAGAAACCAGTTTCTCTGGTGTATTTTCCCCACGGTATCAGTTGCCAGTGTCCAATCTGGTGCCAATGTTGGCAGCAGGTGATTTTCACTGCTTTCTTCCAGGCAGGGTTATAGAGCTGGTGCCTGCCTCTGAGTCATGGAGCATGCTGGGGTCCGAGTCATCACTCAGGGCAGCCACCTCAGCAGGAAATCTCAGGTCACTTGTTCCACATCCCTGCTCAGTCAGATGTTCGCACACTGATTTGCCAGCACATTTGCCTGCATACTCATTCATGCACGTACTCATTTACACAGTGACTCATGCACTCCTACCAACTCCATTCCCATCTTGGCATCCCACCCTCAATCTTTACCCTCTACATTTTGCCAATTTAATGAAAACCTATCCAGGGAAGCACAACCCAGCCAGAATGTGTTCAGTGACTGGAGCAAAGCTATTTTAGGACCCTTGTCCCAGGTGCCTCAGGCTGAGATGTGTGCCCAGTAGGAGCAGTCCTGTCCCAGTCTTCCCACAGGCACAGGGGAAAGAATCCAAAGTGCTCTACCCATGACAGAGCAGTACATTCACCCTTTGCTTGCCTTGTGACTTCATGAATATCTGTGACCCTGAACCTTCAGCAGAATGGAATAGGAGGAGGAAAATAGTACAAGTGTTCCTACTGCCTGGAAGAGGTGCTGACATACACGTGGAATCCTGATGGGCAATGGTTGCTGTGTAGGTACCAGAGTAATCTGAAGGACAGTATCTCTTTTGTAAGACCTATGAATGCAGGTTGTAACAGCCTCTGAAAAAGGGAATTCCATTCTTCAGTTTATAATGCTGTTGTGATGACTGGAGTTCTGAGGAGCTACATTTTAATGTGTTGCTGAAATAACTCCTGGCCTGCATCTTGTTTCCTGTCAGATCCCTCTGTCTCAAACAGGACCTCCATTGCACCCTGACCTTCTATTGGATGAATTCCTTCATGCCCCTCAATAGCAGTGCCATTAACTCTGAGGCTCCCACAGAGTAACTGAGCCACAAAGTAAAGTAAAAGACAATAGGAGTAATATAACCCAGAGAACAGGAGAAGGCAGAGCTCATATTAGGTAGTCAGCCTCTGAGATGGCCTCCAGTGATCTTCACTACCTGGAACTCCTGCACGTGTATGTCTCTTCCCTTTAAGATAGATATAGTGACTTCTAGATTAATAGCTGATGGCAGAAGTGATGGTGTGCCACTTCAAATATTAGGTTATAGAGCTGTGGCTTCTGTCTTGAATGTACTGAGTTCTTTATTTCTGTCTTTGAACCTGTGTACTAGGAGAAATAAGCTATTATGTTGTAAATTGACTTTTGGAGTGACTTGATTGTCATGGCAAAAAAAAAAGAGACACCTTTAGTGTGACAGACTGTGAAAAGCTGACGCTTATCACCAACTCTGAGTGATCCTAGTTGGGGACACTCTGAGGTGTGATATGCATCTACCTGGGAGCACATTATGTCTTTCCAGTTGAACCTTGAAATGAGAGCCCATCCCCAGGGCACAATTTGACTGTGATCTCATAAGACAATTTCAAACAGGATTATCTAGCTGACATTTGAATGCAGTCTTTTTCTTTGAAACTGTGAGAAGTAAAAATTTGCTATTGTATGTTGGTAGTATTTCAGGTAAATTGTTCAGTTAATAATAGCTTAATTAGGCAGTGAGAAACCTTATATAATATAAAAACGTAAATTGAAGGGCAGAGATTATAAGCAGTTGGTAGGTTCAGTCTGGCCTTCAGACATGCTTTGTTTGACCGGGACAAATTTTTTAATAAATTAATTCCCTGTTCTTCTGATTCTTCTACCACCATGATGAGCCTGGTGATAAAATGAAGACTTTATATTTCCTCAATAAATAATACTACTGAAGGGTCATCTTTATCTTTTTCCACTACTGTCATTTTATATTCAATTACCTGGCTTTCTTTTAAGTCTAACAGAAAGTCAGGTAATTGAAGGTGAAGCTAATTCAGGCCTTCCTTCCATTTTGGCAAGGTATTTGGGCCAAAATGGAAGGGAGGCCTGAATCAGCTAAAAACTCTTGGTGTTGTCTTTTGAAAATGGCTCTTGGGGAGTTGTAAGGGCATATTACTGGAGATCCTACCAGGGTCAGACCAGAAAGAAGAGTTAGAAGGGATAGGCATGCCAAGTTCTTGTGAGAGCATCTACTGTCTGAGATTGCCCCTCTTAGTACCACTAGCAGTCCTTCTCCTAAGACTTAAGAATATCCCCACCACCACCACTTTAGCACAGAGTGCCGTCTACTATTAGCTGGGAACGGTGCTGTCAGTAGAAATAATGTCATCCATATGTTATTTTTAACTACTTTTCTAGACAAATTCAATAACAAAAAAAATCAGGTGAAATTAATTTGTCAATTCTTCAACTGAGTTAGATGTGTATTCAAGTCTCAACTCTTCCCACTTATAACTTGTAGCTGTGATCCTAACTTAGTCTTCTGGCCTGAGTAGTAATTCCTTGCCTACTAATAGAGGAACTGCACCAGAGGCTCACTGAAGAGCAGATGATGAACTGTCTGTGCCTTCCCCAACCCTTCAGCTCTTAGGAAACTTGGCAAATGTTCTAAGAGACAAAATGAACTCTAAGTGCATGAGTTTAAGTGGCTTAGACCTTTTCTGGCTCCTTAAAGCAACCAGTTTTTAGATTGACTAAAAGGGGACAATTGTGGATTCTTGCTCCACCTGGTGGAAAAACTAGTCCTTCTAGGGCATGTTCAAAAAGTAGTGACAGGCTGGGTCAGCTGTGTCAGCAGCAGTGCCAGAATAAGGACCACAGCTAGAACTGAGATAGCTGTCACAGATTGGGGAGGGGGTCATTCAGTCTCCAGACAAAAACGATACTGGGAGGGAAGGTTCTCAACTGTCCATCTCCCTTTGGGAGGAAGAGTCAAGGTGACCAGCCTGTGGGAGTGAGAGTCGAAATGCCCACCTTGATGAAGTGCCAGTCTACCATAGGGGTCGGTGTAAAAAGTATGCAGCAAAGTCTTGTTCCTTCCTTCACCCTGGATGCAGATTTCTTCAGAAGTATTTGGCCTTGGTATAGAATGTTAGTCTGTTTGATTGCTACTTAACTGCTGGATGACTCAGAAGCACTCACTATTCCTCCCCTTGGTGGGAGAGTCTAAATCAGGAGGTCCAACCTAGAGCTCAAAACCCATAACAGACTGTCCTAACATGGTCATAGACCGTCCTATCATAAAATACCCGCCCCTATAATGTGTGCACTTTCTTCCCTCCTTTATGGTAGGTGTGAGTTCATAAATGAGGTGTCAGCATTTCTTTTTTAGGGTATCTCTTCAGTTCTCTCTAAAACATAGAGCTTAGATTTTGGATACTTGGGTTCTTTTCCAATCTTTATTTCCATCTCAGTCTTTTTTTTTTCTTTTTTCTTTTTTTTTTTTCTTTTTTTTGAGTTGAAGTCTCCCTCTGTCGCCCAGGCTGGAGTGCCATGGTACACTCATGACCACCCCAGGGTCGACCTGCTGGGCTCTGACAATCCTTCTGCCTCAGTTTTCCAAGTAGCCAGAACTATAGGCATGCACTACCACACCCGGCTAATTTTTGATTTATTGTAGAGACTAGGTGTCACTAAGTTGCCCAGACTGGTCTTGACCCACGGGCTCAGGCAATCACTTGCCTTTGCCTCCTAAAGTGCTGTGTGCCTCATTCTTAGTCTGGAGAATTCTGTATAATGTATGATTAACAGGCCAGGAACAAAAATGATGGCCTAGTCCGTTTAACCTCCTATATCCATTCTTTCTTTTACTGAGGTGTCCTTTGCCTAATGTTTTCTAGACACCTTGACTTTGCTAAATGTCCTCACTTTATTCTTGTCATATTGTACCTTTTGTTGTTTTTGGCCAATTTGGGCATTTGCTAATATTTTTCAGATGTATTTTTACCTCATTTTGCCCACAAAAATGCTATTCCATTAGATTTCTTAAAATCGATTCCCTCAGATTTCAGCTTAATAAGTTGTGTATGTGCCATGCACTTACTTTCTTGTTTAAATTATCTTTTATTTTAAAGATGTGAGGTACATTTCAGGATTAGGTATATAAACAGTCATCGTACAGGTAAAGTTTGGGCCTCCCTTTTGTCTGCACATTGCCTAGTTTGAGATCAGTACATTTGTTGATGATATGTGCCCTCCTTCTCCCTTCCCTGGCAGTGTAGCCACTACTGCCAATCCCTTTCTTATAGTATTATGATAAATGTTCAGGGTCCACTTATGAGTGAGAACATGTGTTACTCGGTTCTTTGTTTCTGCGATAGATCACAGAGTATTATAGACTCTAAACCCATCCAATTTGCTGCAAAGTCTATAAGTTTGTCCTTATTTCAGGTTGCATAACATTTCATCATGTATATGTATCACATTTTTTAGACAGTCTAGTTTCAGTGGGCAGCACTGTTGGTTCCATGTTTTTATGATTGTGAACAGTGCTGCAATAAGCTTGCGTATGCACGCATCGTTTGGGTAGAATGATTTGAGTTCCTCCAAGCATATTCTCAGTAGGAGGATTGTTGGGTCATATGGAAGGTCAATTTCTAGTTCTTTTAGAACCTTTATTTTCCATAAAGGTTGAACTAGTTTACATTCCCACCAGCAGTGTAGAAGCATTCCCTTTTCTCTGCATCCTCGCCAGCATCTGTTGTTTTTTGTTTTATTAATGATGGCCATTCTTACTGGAGCTAGGTGGTATCTTAATTTGGTTCTGATTTGCATTTCTCTGATGATGAGTGAAGCTGAGCACTTTTCCATGTGTCTTTTGGCTGCCTGTTTGTCATTTTCTTTTTCTTCAAAGTTTTCAAACAAAGTTTATCAGAGAAAGGAGAGAGGGCAGGCTGACATGTCCGAGCTGCCATGGGCAAAGGAAACCACCTCAAATGTCTTCGTTTGAGAATTATCTATTCATGTATTTTGCCCACTTTTTAATGGGAATGATCATTTTTTTCCTTTTGGCATGTTTGAGTGCTTTGTAGATTCTGGATGTTAGGCCTTTGTCAGATATATAGTTGGCAGATTTTTTTGTCCCATTCTGTGGGCTGTCTCCCTGGTCTCTTGATGGTTTCTTTTGCTTTGTAGAAACTTTTTAGTTTAATGAGGTCCCATTTGTCTATCTTATCTCTTATGGCATAGACATCTGGAGTTTTGACTAGGAATTGGGTGCCTACTCCAATTCCCATAGGGTATCTTCTGCATTTTCTAAGATTCTTTTAGTTTGAGGCTTTATGTTTAGGTCTTTGATCAATTTAGAGTTGATTTTCATGTATGAAGATAGGTAGGGGTCCTTTTTCAATCTTCTGTATGCAACCAGCCAGCTTTCCCAACACCATTTACTAAATAGGTTCTCCTCTCTGCAGTGGTTGCTGTTGGAAGCTTTGTAGAAGATAAATTGATTGAGAAATTCAGGTTTTGTTTCTGGAATCTCTATCCTGTTCCATTGGTCTATATGTCTGTTCTTGTCCCAATAGAAGGCTGTTTTGATTATTGTAGCCTTATAGTAAAGTTTAAATTCTAAAAGTGTGATACCTAAAATTCTAAAAGTGTGATACCTCCCAATTTGTTTCTTTTGCTAAAGATTATTTTGGCTATTCATGGTTGTTTATGTTCCTATATGAATTTCTGTATTGTCATTCCAGGTCTGAGAAGAATGGTATTGGTAATTTAATGGGTATAGTGCTGAATCTGTAGATTGCCTTTGGTAGGATGGACATCTTAACAATGTTAATTCTTCCTGTCCATGAGAATAGAATATTTTTCCATTTGTTTGTGTCTTCTTGGATTTTTTTGAGCAGTGTTTTGTAGTTTTCATTGTAAAGGTCATTCACTTCTCTGGTTAGGAAGATGCCAAGGTTGGTCTTTCTTTTCTGTCTTTCTTTCATTCTTTCTCTCTCTCTCTCTCTCTCTCTCTCTCTCTCTCTCTCTGTCTCTTTCTTTCTTTCTTATAGGCATTATAAATGGGATTGTGCTTTTTCTTTGGTTCTCTGCCTGTTTGTTGTTGGTGTATAAGAATTCAACTGTCTTTTGCACATTTATTTTGTACCCTGAGACTTTGCCAAATTCCTTTTTCAGTGCAAAGAGGTTTTTGACAGATTCTCTTTAACTTTTGAGGTATAGGATCATATCATCAGCAAAGAAGGATAACTTAACTTCCTCTTTTCCTATTTGGGTACCCCTGATTTCCTTCTCTTGTCTAATTGCTCTAGCTAGGACTTCCAACACAACGTTGAACAGGAGGGGTGAGAGTGGGCAGCCTTGTCTTGTTCTGTTTTCAGGGGAAATACTTCCAGTTTCTGTCCATTTAGCAATATGCTGACTGTGGGTTTATTGAAAATGACACTTACTATTTTGAGATATGTTCCTTCTATGCCTAGATATTCATGGGTTTTTATCAAGAAGAGATGTTAGATTTTATCAAAAGCTTTTTCTGCATCTAATGATATAAAAATGTGGTTCTTGTTTTTGCATCTGTTGATGTATTTAATTACATTTATGGGCTTGCAGATATTGAGCCAAACTTGCAACCCAGGAATGAAGCCTACTTGGTCATGGTGGATGACTTTTAAGATGTGTTGTTGGATCTGATTTGCTAGAATTTTGTTGAGAATTTTTGCATCTGTGTTCCTGAAGGATATTGGCCTGTAGTTCTCTTGTTTTGTTGGATCTTTAACCAGTTTGGGTATCAGTATGATATTAGCTTCATAGAATGATTTGGGGAGAGTTCTGTCTTTCTCAATAGCCTGGAATACTTTCAATAGGGTTGGTATCAGTTCCTCCTTGTATGTTTTGTAGAATCTCTCTGGAAAGCCACCCGATCCAAGGCTTGTTTTTGTAGGTTGTTTTCTCATGACAGAGTCAATTTTCTGGGTTGTTATTGGTCTATTTAGTGTCTCAATTTCATCTTGTTACAACTTTGGAAAATCGTGTGATGTTAGACAGTCCTCCATTTCATTTAGGTTATCGAGTTTGTTTCTATACAGGTGTGCATTATAATCTCTGATCATCTTTTTTATTTCTGTGGGGTCAGTTGTGATTTAATCTTTTACATTTCTGATGGTGTTTATTTGGGCTTTTTCTCTCTCTTTTGTTGATTATTCTGGCTATGGGTTCATCAATCTTGTTTATCCTTTCAAAGATTGAAAAAATATTTATCATTTCTAGAATATTTTTGTCTATTATGTCCCATATCTGGGCTTTTACTTTGGTGATCTGGATTCTTCTGTTGAAGTTAGGATTTTGGTGGTTTTGCCTTTCCAGCTCTCTCAGGTGATGTGTTAGATGGTTAACTTGTGATCTTTCCATTTTCTTGTTTTTGTAGAGTTATAATTCCCCTCTTAAAACTGATTTCATGTCATCCCAGAGGTTTTGATAAGATGTTTCTTTGTTTTTGTTTGTCTGGAATCTTTTAATTTCTGTTTTGATTTCTGTCTTGTCTCGGGAGTCATTCAACATTGTACTGTTTACTGTCCATGTTTTTGTGAGTTTGAAGAGAATTTTGTTGGTGTGAATATTTATTTTTATTCCACTGTGGTCTGAGAAGGTGACCATATACTTACTTTCTATCACAACTTGTGACCATATAGTTATCCTATCAGGAATCCTTGAAGTTGAAATGTGAGATAGCATACCTATTTGCTTACTCATGTATTGAGCTCATGTTTATATACTTAGGGGCTTATGTTTTTCATAAAATACCTATCCCTGGCCTTTTTTCCTCACCTGGTAAGAATTTCTTTTGTGAGAATTTTTTTTTAAATTGGAAATATGAGACTTCAGGCTAGAACCACATTTTTTTCTTCTCTACCATGCCTCATACTCTTACTTTCTTATCTCCTTTTCCATAGGAACTGTTTCTCTTGTTTCTTTTCAGAGAGACTCTATGCTTATATTTAGCTTCCACCAAGAGAATCAGAGTGTCAGCACTATTATGTACCTTATTGCTTTAAAATAAAGTCAAAGTCATTTCAGTATATCTTATAGATATTTTCTCTCGGTACATACAGAGCTGCCTTTCTTAGTTTGGATTCTCCAAAGGCACAGCTTAATCCTAGGGGTTTATTATCTTTTCTGTGATGGACTCTTTCTAGTGCTAATGTGTGATACACAATGGCAAATCTTCTGTAACTCATTTATCAAACAAACACCTAGCCAGCGGGCTGTAGCCCACGGGTCTGTATGGAAATATTTGGCATCATTTGAAATTTTCCCTCCCTGTATAAGCACTGTCACACTACTAAGAGAGCAGACCACTGGGTCATCTACTTTTTTTTTTTTTTTGAGTTGGAGTCTCACTCTGTCACCCAGACTGGAGTGCAGTGGCCACTCCCAGCCACCGCAGCCTCAACCTGCTGGGCTCCGGTGATCCTTCCACCTCAGCCTTCCAAATAGCCGTAATTACAGGCATGCACTACCACACCCGGCTGATTTTTTGATTTATTGTAGAGATGAGGTCTCGCTGCCCAGGCGGGTCTCGAACCCGCGGGCTCAGGCAATCCACTCACCTCAGCCTCCCAAAGGCATGGGATTACAGGCTGAGCCACCGAGCCTGGCTGGGTCATCTACTTTTATAGGAGTAGATCTTGGTTGCATCTGCCCAGATCTAACCTTTCACAGGTAATCAGGTGTTCTCTTGCTTACCCAAGCTCACTCACATATCTTTGAAGGTAAGAACATTTTTATGCTTCTGTCTAAATTCCCAAAGACTTAGATTACCAACTCTTGCAATCCTATAGTATACACCAAAAAATTATACCCTGAATAAGTAATTATTCAAATAAAGTACCATAAGACAATTGACTTGCAGCTATGGCAGATGAAAGTTTCTTTCAAGAAAAATATGCAAGTTTCAGGTCATTTATATACATAATAAGTTGAGAACTTGAAACCCCGAGCTCATACTTTTAGAAATGGAAATAAATGATGGCTTTAGTGTTTATAGAAATCTTGAAATTCTGTTATTTTTGTATGAACTATTTCATCATTATAGATAAACTAAAGAGAGACAGTAGAAAGTATTCAATACCTGTCATTGATGGTTTAAAATGGCAAATATGGTGATATTAGACTTTGAGTGGATCTGAGTTCAGGTTCTATCTTTACTTAACTGCCATGTTACTTTGTGGGAGTCAATTTCTTTCTGCAAACATGGTTTTTGATGCCTTAGTCAGGCATCATATCTATTCCACAAGATAGGAGGAGCTAGAGAGAATGTATGGCAAAGCCTTTAATACAATGAGCTAGAGCTTCTTCTCAAAGGTACACACACTATTTAAAGAAAAATTACATCTCTGCCAACCAAAACTTGCTGGATTCTCTCAATTAGGCATTCTCTTGCCCCTGTAGTTGAAGAAGATAGATCTCAAAGTGAGACTGAACCTGATTACGTGCTGGAAGGAAGCTGCGTGCTGGAAGAGAAGAACCTGAGTTAAGAACCTGTGTTTTTTATTTAGAGGATCTGCTTTTTCACCATCTAATAGTTCTAATGACGACTATATATGCAGTAGTCTCAACCGCCCATATTCTCATACTACTGGATGTGTGCACTTCTACATCACTGACATTCTATACCAAAATACTAGTGGTAAAGGCACTACGTTTCTTTTTGTCTGACGCTTAACCCAAACACGCAGACTTTTCAAATATCAGATGTGTGCACAAAAGCTCTTTAAGTGTGCCTAGTAAAATAAGAAGAAATGGAAGTAAATGATGACCATATATTTACTACTTTCAAGAATTTAAACACACTAAAGAGTAAAATGGGATTGACTGGATGATCGTAACTGTCCTTGAGAAAATAGGGAACTAAAAGTATGAGCTCGGGGTTTCAAGTTCTCAACTTATTATCTATATAAATGACCTGAAACTTGCATATTTTTCTCGAAAGAAACTTTCATCTGCCATAGCTGCAAGGTCAGGATTTCTGAAAGTCAAACCCAGAATTTCATCTTAAGAGTGACCAAATACCAATGTAAGTTGAAACCCCAGTCTCATAGGGTGATTTTTATTAACGTGAAGGCATTGATTAGGAAAGAGTAAAATCCTGAACACTGGAATGGGGACTCTTGGGTAGATCCCAATGAAGTTGGGGACATTAAACCCCTAAACTTTGCTCAGTTTCCTTTGCCATTAAAAATAACCTTTCTGCCCATTGCTGGGGGTTAGCTCTCTTCATTGTCTGAGGTTGTTGCTTTGTAAGGCTGTTGGTTCTCCTTAGCATCTATCCCTGCCACCTGTTTTTAGATATACATTCAAGTTTCAGAATCTCCCAAAGGTACAAAGTGTGACCCATGAGGAAGATGCACAACACAACAAAATAATGGTAATTTTTCCATATTCCCCATATATTGACACTGGCTCTGAACTGATACTAATTCTTAGGCATTACTTGACACTGGCTCTGAACTGATACTAATCCTCATATAGCAATATGGGGAATATGTAGGAATAAATCTTTAGTAATGGACTCATGACAGAAAGAATATAAAGTTGAATCAAGCTGAATTTACTCACATAGGCCCCTTAAGTATGGATTCTAGATTTATGTTGAGGAGTTAGAAAGGATTCTGTTTGTCTAAAACATTAATGCAAAGGTGGTCTAAACTAAATGAAGGTAAACCGTGAGACCTGTGTTGGTTTGATATAGAGGAATGGTATCCAAAGGCTTAGGGAGATTGGATGTCAGGATGAATTTATCATTTAACACCCACTTACCTACCTCAGGAGGGTCCAGAGGACATGATTTTTACCATGACTGTGAGAAATAAATCTTTCTTTTTTATCCCATCCTATCACAAGATAGATACAGTGGGTGCACCTTATCAAGAGATGTAGTGAGGGTTCCACCCTATTTGAGAAATAATTTTCTGGAGGGAACCCCAGTATTCTTGAATATCTCTGTGGGCATTCTTCTCGGTAGGACAGAAGTTACAGTGGGAACTACTACCATTTAAAAATCAATGGGGATAATGAGATCTTGGGATAGCAGGAGCTAAGTGGTGGCACTTAAACACCAAAACCAAGAAATAGTGTAATAGACAGTAAAACCAAAGCAGTAGTCAGAATAGTCTGACTCACAGAGACCCATGTTGTTCATGGTTTATCGTGGTATTCCTAGAGAAGTAGATGGGAACTTTACTAAATTCTTGATCTGTATAAGTGGAAGAGTTTTCTATTCTAGTGAACAGAAGTCTATCTTCAATCACCTGCCCAAAAATAGAAAAGTCATAGTCCCTTATCAGTTCCCAGACTTCAGCTAGTTCACAGAATAAGTATCCCTTGAATGAAGGTAGGGAGGGGCAGGTTTAGTCCTTTTCAGCGATGACCTTTATCTATTGTCAAAAGTTTATATTGTTCATATTTTTTCCAGAATTCCCCAGGGGACCTATGGTAAATCAACTGTATGACTATGCATTGAGGAAAGGGAAATAATCAGACTTCTTAGGCGTTACTTGACACTGGCTCTGAACTGATACTAATTCCTGGAGACTCAAAATAGCACTGTGGTATAGTCAGAGTAAAGGTTTATAGAGACCAGGATGTAGAATTTTAGCTCAGTTCCATTTCACAATGTGGGTCAATTAGGTCCCCAAACCCGTCCTTTGGTTATTCCCCCAGGCTGAGACGTATAATTGTAATAGATATAACAATCAGAATCCCCACACTGGTTTCCTGACTTGTGAGTGAAATTTTTACAGTGACAAAAACCAAGTGAAAGTCATTAGTACCTTTTCAACCTATAAAAATGGTAAACCAAAAGTAATAACATATTCTGGAGAATAGTGCCACTATTAAGGACTTGAAAAATGCAGGGATGCTGCTGATTCTCACTGCATTCCTATCCAACTTGACTTATTGGCTTATGAAGGAAACAGATCTTAGAGGATGACAGTTCAGGGTTACCATAATTTAGTCAAGTGGTGACTCCAATGAGCTACTGTCACAGATATGATTTATTGTTTGAGCAAATTAACACAATCTATGGTACCTGGTATGCAGTTATTGATCTGGCAAATTTTACTCCATACTTGTTAGTAAAAAACCATCAGAAGCAGTTTGCTTCCAGAGGATCTGACCAGGACTATAACTTCACTGTTTTACCATAGGGTATCAACTGTCTAGCCCTATGTCATAGTTTAGTCCACAGGGCTCTTAATCACATTTTCCTTCCATAAGACTTCATGCTGATTCATTATATCGATGATAGTAAGCTGATTGGGCCTGGTCATCAGAAAGTAGTAACTACTCTAGACATACAGGTAAGATATTGGCATGTCAAAGTGCAGAAAATTAATGCCTCAAAAATCTTTCACTTAAGTGAAATTTCTAAAGGTCCAGTTGTACAAGGTATGTGGAAGTATGTCTCTTAAGGTGAAAGAATTTTATTGCAAATGGCTGGCTGCTTCTGCCACCAAAAATTAGGCATCATGCCTAATTGGGATCTTTTTTAATTTTTGTAGCAACACATTCCTCACTGGGGTATGCTACTCGAGCCCATTTACCAAGTGAGTCCAAGCTACCACTTTTGATGGTTCCAGAACAAAAGGACCCTCTGCAACAGTTCCATGCTACCATGCAAGCTGCTCTGCCACTAGCATATGATCCAACAGATCCAGTGGTGATTAAAGTGCCAGAGGCAGATAGAGAGGCTATCTGGAACCTGTGGGAGGCCACCATAGGCAAATCACGCACAAACTCTTAGGGTTTCAGAGAAAGCCCTGCCACGTTCTGTGGATAACTTATCTTATTTTGAGAAATAACTTTAGTCTTGCCCCAGGCCCTTGTAGAGACTGAATGCCTAATCATGTGTCACCAAGTTATGTGAAATGAAATGACCGTAATAAACTGAGTGTTGTCTGACCCACAAAGTCACATAGTTGGGTATGCACAGCAGCACTCCATTAAAGAATGGAAGTGGTGGACCTTAACGACTAGTGTAATACTAGAAAAGGATTGACAGTAGCGGGAAACTGTGGGGGTGTGGGGTGGGGCGGGGAGGTGGGATTGGTAGTAGTGGGAAACTGCCTGGGGAAGGGGGGACACATCTCATCAACAAGGGTACCTGCACAATGAATATTTGTATACCTAACCCTGAATTGTACCCCACAATTTTAAAATAAATAAAATAAAAGAATGGAAATGGTATATATATGAGATCAGGCTTGAGTAGACCCCAAATACACAAATCATTTGCATGAGGAATTGGTCCCAATTTTCAGGGATCCCACTCCTACTATGTACATTTTTTTCTTCCCACTCACACCTATGGGAACATGGAGATTTCCCTATAATAAGCTGACTTAGAAAGAGAGAACACCAGCTTGATTTACAAATGGTTCTCCATGATATGCAGTCATCAAAAGTGTGCAGCTGCAGCACTGCAGTCCCTTTCTGGGACATCCTTGAAAGACGGTGGTAAAGAAAAAGCCCTCCAGTGGGCAGAATTTTGAATATTAAACCAGATTGTTCATTTTGCCCAGAAGAGACAGTGATCCTGAGATAACAATCTATACCAATTCATAAGCTGCAGCCAATGGTTTGGCTGGATGGTCAAGTATGTGGAAGGAATGTGATAAGAAAAATGGAGATAAGGTTTTGGGGAGAAGTACGTAAATAGACCACTCTGAAGGGGCAAAGAATGGGGAGTGTCCTTTTGAAGCTATTAACAATACCTTGCAGGGCTGGAGCAATGTCTTCCAGGATTCTGTACAGACTCAATATCATTGTCCATTATAATTATTTATATTATAATTATTTCTCCCATAGCCATATTTCAGGGTTCAGGAGTCAAGAAGTAAAAATGAGAGTGCCTCTACTCACTGTTACCCCTATTGATCCACTATTAAATCTTTTGTTTCTTATCTTCTGAAGTTGAGAACTAAGACCTCTAGACAACAGAGCCTAAAGGAGAAATGATTCTACCAAGAGACACAAAAGTAACCCATTTAACTAAAAGTTGTGACTACCATCTAACCAATTTAGTTTCCTCATATCTCTGAATCAACAGGAAAAATGAATTTTTCCTGACCACCGGAGAAATTAGATTACTACTCAATGGACATAAGAGATAATATGTCTGAAATACAAAAGATCCCTTAGGTTAGGATGGTTCTTAGTACGACTATGTGTTGTGATTAAAGTTAATGAACTCCTATAACAATTCCATTCAGAAAGGATTGCTAATGGCCCAGACCCTTCAGGAATGAAAGTGTGGGTCACTCCATGAAGCAAAGACCCCTGTCCAACTGGAGTAATTGCTGAGAGAAAAGGAAATATGTAATAGGTACTAGAAGAAAGTAGTTATAAATACCATTCATGACCATGTGATCAGTTGTAGAAAAAGAGAT
The DNA here is from genome assembly GCF_000164805.1 of Carlito syrichta. Taxonomy (NCBI): domain Eukaryota; kingdom Metazoa; phylum Chordata; class Mammalia; order Primates; family Tarsiidae; genus Carlito; species Carlito syrichta. The sequence goes on from NW_007094384.1 coordinate 56,148, forward strand.
TGTAATAGTTATGAATATTGCTTCCTTATTTTGTTATGAATGTTTGCATATAAAGTAACCAAATATTTTTATTATCCTTTCTCTTATTACAATTTAATGTAAAATATATTAGTACTGGTTGACCATATGTGACAGCATTTATTTACAGGATATCAGAGAAGAGTAAATCACCCATTTTGCATCCTCTTTTAGTGAAATTTCAGTTGCACACAGGACTGTTGTATCATTTTAGGCAGAACTATGACTTTGTCTTTATCTGCAGATTAGATATATTTTAATGAGATGCATATGGGTGCTAAGATGATAAGGGTATACTGTGATGACTTTTCATCTAGTTCTTCAAACACTAGTATAGGTGTTGCTTTGAATATATTCTGAATATATGATTTAAGTCCATAATCTGTTGACTTCAAGAAATATTCTCCCAGGTAATCTGATGGGCCTGATCCAATCAGATGAAAGGACTGAAGAACAGAGCTGAGGCTTCCCTGATGAGAAAACTCTGCCACGGCCAGCAGTGTCAGCTGTGCCTGAGAGTCCCTGCCTGCTCTTCCTGACAGCCTTCTTTTTCTGTGGATTTTGGACCTGGCTTGTCAGCTCCCAAAATTTCATAAACCAATTCTTTGTAACAAATCTCTTAATACATAGTAATATATCTCCTGGTTCTGTTTCTCTGGTTGAATCCTGAATGATACATCCTCTTTTTAATATCTGATACCACTTCTAAGGTTAAAGAATTCCAATAACAGCAATGTCAGCCATGCAGTGGAGAATGTGAGTCACCTGTATGTTTGAGCCTTCAGTGTCAGCTGTCTTATAATTTATCCTCTTTTGCCACCTTCTGGTGATACTTGGAAGTTTACAATAACACTGCTTAAGGGTACTTCTCATAGTTCTCAGCCAATTCTGCTGAAGTTACTATCTCATAAGAAAAATGAGCATTATGCCAAGAGTGCAACCAGGTAAGTCACATTTCTCTATTTTTCCAATATTTGGAGTTGAGTGCCTAAAAGTGCAAGGTGTTGCCTTCCTAGCTGAAAATAACACTTTAGGATGTGAACATCTGTGGTAACAGAATAAATATTTATTTCTTTATAAAGTTTAGAAATAGCAAAGCAGTACTTTTTTCTGTAGAAAAGCTTTACATATTTCTCTCCTGAGTTTCAGAATCCCTCCTTTCTCATTACCCATCTCCCCATCCTACTTGCTAGGTATGCATTGTCAAAATATTACCTTAAAAATATCTCAGAAGTAGAAGCATAAGGATCATTTTGTAAAAATTTGATGGAACGTGTATATTATTATGCAATTTTCTCTCCATACTTGATATATTTGGGGCATTTATCAATAAAGATCTACTCATTTCCTAATATGTGCACAATATTCTATAGTATGAATGAAGCATGATTTAATGTTATTGATAGACATTTGGGCTTGTTCTGATTTTGGCAATTAAAAGTGATTCAATGAACAAACTTATAAGTATACCCTTGCTTCTGTGCCCCTATTTCTGCAAGGTAGATTATTAGAAAAGCCATATCCCCTTATTGTGTTGAGTAACATGTCCAAGACCATAGATAGCAATTCTAACTTAAGATTGCTCTTTCAGATTGTTTTCTCATATATTCCTGTTTATTCTTCAGTTTATATAGTCACTAAAGAAAGATATGACCATGAACTATGCTACATGGATCTCCTTTTAAGAAAAAACTTTCCATTCGGCTATTAGGAGTACAGATGATGGAAAGCCTCCAACTTTAGTCCTTCCAGATCCACTTCAGCTTTCAAGCCAAGGTCATGATCTTCATGGGAATCTTCCAGCTCATGACTGAGCATGGCAGATATAACTGGGTCCTATTTTTGCCCAAATGCATGACTCTGCAAATAGTCATTTTTAATCTGGCTGAGACTTTGTCAGATCTGCCTCAAAACTGGAGTCCCTCTTTGTTCAGTATTTTTTCCCACTTCAGATCTGCATAGACTCCTGAAGACTTTTCCTTTGTACAGAAAGAATAATGCTCCCAAAGATGTTTAGATGCTAATCCCATGAGCCTCTAAATGTTACCTTATTTGAAAAAAGGGGGCTTACAGACATGATTAAGTTGAAGATCTTGAGATGGGAAAATTGTTCTGCATTATCTGTGTGGACCTAATATCATCACAGAGGCCCTTGAAAGGGAAAGGAGGAAGGAGAATCAGAGTCAAAACAAGAGGAAGCAGAGGTCAGAATGATATGAGATCACAACACAAGGAATGTGGGTAGTCTCTTAGAGTTAGAAAAAGTAAGAAAATATATTTTCCCTTAGAACTTCCAGAAGGAACGCAACCTGCCAGACCTTGATTTTAGCCCAGTGAAACTCATTTTTACTTCTTTATTTTTCATTTTTTACTTCTAACCTCTAAAACTATAAGATAATAAATTGGTGTTTTAAGACCTTAAGTTCTTATAATTGCTATCACTGTAATAAGAAACTAAGATACCTGCCTGACTTTGTGTTCACACTTCATTAGTTCGAGAAACCTCTCATTCTAAACTCTAACTCAGCCTCTGCTTCTATAAGGCCCAGCTAACTCGAAAGGTCTTAATGTTATCAACTTTTGACCAATATCTTGCTGCAGCCAAATTTAAAAGCCTGGCAATAATGACCATGACTCAGGTTTAATAAGTACATTAAGACCCTCAGGTGCAGCTGATACTGTTGGTCATGTCAGATTCTTCATCAGGGGAGCCTCAGCTCTGTTCTTCATTCCTTTCATCTGGTTGGATCAAGCCCATTAGAGCATCTGGGAGAATATCCCTTAAAGTCAACAGATTGTGGATTTCACTCATATATACATATGTTCAAAGCAACAGTGTTTGATGGAAGAACTGGAGACTACAGTCTGACCAGGTTGACACACTAGAAAACCATCACAAGCCGGGCTCGGTGGCTCAGCCTGTAATACCGCGCCTTTGGGAGGCTGAGGTGAGTGGATTGCCTGAGCCCGCGGGTTCGAGACCTGTCTCTACAGTAAATCAAAAAAATCAGCCGGGTGTGGTAGCGCATGCCTGTAATTCCGGCTACTCGGAAGGCTGAGGCAGAAGGATCGCCGGAGCCCAGCAGGTCGAGGCTGCGGTGGCCGGGAGCAGCCACTGCACTCCAGTCTGGGTGACAGAGTGAGACTCCAACTCAAAAAAAAAAAAGAAAAGAAAAGAAAACCATCACAGTCTACCATTACCAACTTGGCACCCAAATACATCTCACTAAAACATATCTAATCTCCAAATAAAGACAAAGTCATAGTTCTACCTAAAGTGATACAACAGTCCTGTGTGCAACTGAAAACACATTCGTTTTCCAAAAGAAAATGCAAAATCTATTGGTGAAGTTTATTCTTCTCTGATATCCTGTAACTTAAATGCTGTTATATATGGTCAGTCAGTACCAATATATTTTACATTAAATTGTAAGGAGAAAAAGGATAATTAAAATGTTTGGTTAATTTATATGCAAACATTCATAACAAAATAAAGGAGCAATATTCATAACTATTACAGTCTCTGTTTCTACAACTAGTCACGTGGTTAAGAGCTACATTAAGATTGTTAAAAGTCTTGGGAGGAAGGTGTAGAACAATGACAAATGACAATCAGCTCTTTAGAGATGTCTTGTTTCTCAGAACCAATCTATCTAGCAGCTTTTAAGGCAGGGAGTTCAACTGGGAGGACAGGAGTCACACTTTAAAGGACTCTGTGGCTAGTGTTTAGAACTTTGTATCTTCTCAATCAGTGCTCATGGTTGTAATAGTCTTCATTTCAGTTCATGAGTTCATTAAGCTAAATTAGAGGCCACAGCTAAAGGAATACTATCTGGTAGAGGAGATATGTAAATAGATGACATGATATATATTATAAGATAAGGCTAAACATTTTAAATGTATTATATGTACCAGTTCATAAATTCATCTAATCTTCATGACAACCCAATAAAGTAGATGTTATCATCCCCTACTTAGAAACAGGCACTTAATCAGCACCCCTCTGGGAAGTTTCTAAATGCTGGCCTGCCCTTCTTTGTACCTCTATACTCCTTTGAGGCATGGATAGCTTAGATAATGGTTCAGACTCTCTGCCAATAGTTAATGAAGTGTTATGAGAGAGAGAGAAAGTGGGGGCTAAACAAATGAAGTAGTTCCACTGAAAGGTGGAGTTTTCATACAGTATGCTTGTTAATTTTGAATTTTGGGATAACAATGGACTCTTTGGTATAAGTACATATACTAAAAAATGACAATTACACTAGGAATAAATCATTTGTTATTCTGAAACTCAAATTAACTGGGCCAAGTGATCCAGATTGGCCTTCTGATTGGAAGGGTCTGTTTGGTTGAAGGTGTGGAAGGTTCTATGTTAGCCAATTTTTCCAGGACAGAAGGCTGTTCCAATTGTCCAAAGTGGAAGCCTGGCATTGCAGGGGAAAGGTATATCTTATGCCAACTTTCACAGAAACAGCTTCTGAGATGAGGACTTATGTGCAAGTGGCATGAATGAAAATGCTCCCAAGAAAAACTGTGGAGTGAGTAGAGGAAGTTGATCAGAGAAAAGGATAAAGGCAGCAGTGAGGGTTCGATTTCTGAAAAAGTTCTGCCTAAGGTGACTTCAGCTTACACCACAGAGTAGTTCTGGTGGGTCCATCTACACCAGAGAATTGCCCCTCTTTTTATGGACCCACATGGAACAGCAATTATGAGAGAAATTTTAATGTAAGGAGATGCCCTCCTGGTCTGGAGACATCTGACAGGCCTCTGAAGTGACAGCCACAGGCTGTTAGAAGCTAGAGGAAAGGCATACAGGGATGATAAACAGAGTCCAAGGGAATCTGGGCAGAACACGAACAATGTCTGCCAGAGTCCAACCACTCCCTTGAAGCTGCAACAGGTTGGAGTAAACAAAGTGAGATGCCAATGGATGTGAGAAGTGCATGTAGAGGAAGGTGGTTAGTAGGATTAGCTGTAGCCCTTCCTGCTGCAATTGGTCCTAAGGCCATAGGTAATTTTCGTTATCTTCCTTCTTTATTGCCTATTCTGGATTACCTTCATCTTTGCCTGGACTAGAGAGTTTGCCTGGTGACCCACATCTTTTTCTAGGAGAGGTCTGAGTCCCTGACTACTAGAAAAGGCTATCACTTCCATGGCTATCATGAGCCTATCCCTTTTACCACCCCTTCTACTGCCAGCCCTGGCCTGCAGAGAAAAGCCAACACTGGCCCTCAAACAAAATCACATTTTTCAACAGATGGAACTTCTAAATGATGCCCCAGGTGTCAGTGGATTCCTGCTGGCCTTGGAGACATAGTCCTATTGTGGGAAGTGCTCACCTTTACTAAGGGTAAGTGGGCTAACTCTGAGGATTCAATGAGTCTGCAGAGCCAACACTCTCAGGGATGTCCATCCAGAGTGCCCACCCTATTTTTCTCAGCAGGACCCTGACTTAAGCAAAACAGACCTACCCTGGCTGGGCATGTAAATGTCACTAGATCTCTGTTTCCCTAACTTCTGTGTGTTATTTTTCTGTGTCTTTCCTACTGTAGGAGATGACCAAAGAAGCCCTCTAGTTCACACACTTAATTTGTAAAAAATTAAATGTTTAACTTTAATTTATTTTTAATGGAAATAATACATATTTACAGAGTATCACATTATGTTTTGATATCTGTATACACTGTGGAAGGCTATATCAAGCCAATTAACATATCTATCACCCTAAAAACTTATTTTTTGTGATGGAAATATTGAAAATGTGTTCTCTTAGCAGTTTTGAAATATACAATACGTTAGTAATTAGTCACCACGATGTGCAATGATCTCAAAAACTTTTTCCTCCTGTCTAACTGAAACATTGTGCCCTTTGAGTAATATCTCAAAAATATCCACCTCGGTATCTGGTAAGCACCATTTTACTATCTGCTTCGATGAGTTCACATATGAGTTTTTAGATTTCATAGTCATGTATAAGTGAGCTCATACAATATTTGTCTTTCTGCACCTGGCTTATTTCACTTAACATAATATATTCTAGGTTCATCCATGTTGTCATATATGACAAGATTTTCTTTTTTAAAAGCTAAAATGTATTCCATTGTATATATACACCATGTTTTCTTTTTTATGTTCACAACTTAATTCTTTTTATTTTATTGAATATCAAAAAATTATATAGTGTATATTTATGAGGTAAAAAGTGATGCTACAATATATGTATACAATCCAGAATAATTGAATGAATGAATGAATGAATGAATCCAGATTAGGAGGTTTCCAGCTCTCAACTCCAGGGATAGTTAAGTTCAATCACTCAAAATGTAGTGACTGAGAACCAGGTGTGCATTCTAAGTTGTCTGAAGAGATTGGTAAGCAAGACAAGCGTGGTCCCTGCCATCATGGGATGTAATGCTACCAGTAAGTATTGAAGGGAGAAGATAAGGAGACACCAATAAACAAAGAAATATATGCACAAATAAGGTAATTTTAGTTTGTATCAGTATGAAGTCCATAAAACAGATGATGCCAAAGATAGTGTGGCGACAGTGTGTGCAAGGGTTTTCTTTTTCTCCGCATTATCGCCAACACTTGTTATCTTTTGTCTCTTTTATAATAGCTATTCCAAAAGTATGAGGTAATATTTTATTGTGATTTTAGTTTGCATTTCCCATATTAGTGATGTTGAGATTTTTAAAAATATATCTGCAGACTATTTATATGTAGTCTTTTGGAAAATGTCTGGTCAGGTTCTTTGCTCATTTTCTATCAGATTGTTTTCTTACTACTGAGTTGAATTCCTTATGTATTTTGGATACCAATGTCTTATCAGATATATGGCTTGAAAATATTTTCTCCCATTTCACAAGTTACCTCTTCACTTTGTTCATTGGTCCCTTTGCTGTGCAGAAGCTTTTTAGCTTAAAGTAATCTCATTTGTCTAATTCTTGTCTGTGTTTTGGGGGTCAAATCCAAAAAATTATCCAAACCAATGTCATAGAGTTTTCTTCTATATTTTCATCTAGTAGTTGTACAGTTCAGATATTATATGTAAGTCTTTAATCCATTTTGACTTGACCCTGCATGTGATTTGAGGTAATTTGTTCTGCATGTAGGTATCATGTTTTCTCACTGCTATTTATTGAAGTGACTGAACTTTCCTCATTGTCACCTTTAATCTTTTACTGGTTGTTGATGACTGTGATGGTTAATCTTAGATGTCAACTTGACTGAAGCAAGAAATATCTAGGGTGGTAGTAAAGCATTATATTTGACAGAGGGATTGACATGTGAATCAGTGAACTGAGAGGGGAAGATTCACCCTCAGTGTAGGCAGGTACCGTTCAATTGGCTAGGGGTCCAGCTAGAACAAGAAGATAGAGAAATGGCAAATTGATGGTTTCTCTCTCTCCTCCTGCTTTATCCCCTCTCTCTTTTTTGTACAGCCATCTTCACCTGCCTTTGGACATCCAAACTCCAGGCTCATTGACTTTTGAATTCTATAATGTATAATAGTAGTCCCCCAGGTTCTCTAACCTTTGGTCTCAGACTAAGAGTTACACCATCAGCTTCCCTGGTTCTGAGGCTTTTGGAGTTGTACTGAGCTGCACTACTGTCATCCTAGCATCTTTAGCTTGCAGACAACTTGTTGTGGGACTTCTCAGTCTTCAAAATCGCATGAGCCAATATCCCTAACAAGTCCCCTTTTATACAGATATGTACAGCCATTGGCCACATGACAATGTTTCAGTCAACAACAGACTACGTATATGATGGTGGTCTTATAAGATTATAATACTATATCCTTACTGTATCTTTCCTATGTTTAATTGTTTAGATATACAAATACCATTGTGTTACAGTTGCCTGCAGTATTCAGTAGAATAACATGCTGCACAGATTTGCAGCCTATTTAGATTTTGTAAGCAACATGGTCCTCATTTGACGTATTGCTCTAGGTCATCTACCAAGTAAACTGAAAAGCTGCTAGTTTTGAGTGGTGTCCAGGACAAGAATAGGCTCAGAAACAGGTTCAGTCTGCTGTGTCAGTTGCTCTGCCACTGAGCCATATGATCCAGCAGGTTCATATGTTGTCAGTGACAGATAGGAATGCTCTTTGGAGGCTTTGGCAGGGCCCTATACATAAATCATAGCAGAGACCCTTAGGATTTTGGTGTAAGGCCCTGCCATCATCCACAGATAACTACTCTCCTTTGGGCCTACTATTGGGCCTTAGTGGAAACTGAACACTTGACCATGGGCCACCAAGTTACCATGCAACCTGAGCTGCCTATCATGAATTGAATGTTATCTTACCCGTTAAGGCATAAAGTCAGGTGTGTACAGCAGCATTTCATCAACAAATGGAAGTAGTGTATAGATGGCAGGGCTTGAGCAGGGCCTAAAGGCACATGTAAGTTACATGAAGAAGTGGCCCAAATGCCCATGGTCCCCACTCTTGCTACACTGCCTTCTCTCTCCCAGCCTGAATCTATTGCCTCATGGGGAGTTTCCTACTATGGTATGACAGAGCAACAGAAGACTAGGGCTTGGTTTTCAAATGGTTCTGCTTGATATGTACGCATCACTCAAAAGTGGGCAGCTGCAACTCCTTTCTGTGACATTACTGAAAAGTAGTGGTGAAGGGAAATCTTCTCAATGGACAGAACCAGAGAGTGTACCTGGTTGTGCACTTTTCTTGGAAGGAGAAATGACCAGATGTGTGATTATAGTCATGCACCACATAATGACATTTTTATCAATGAAAAATCGCATATACAATGGTGGCTCTATTATAAGATTATAATAGAGCTAAAAAATTCCTGTTGTCTAGTGATGTTGCAGTTGTTACATGATAGCACAAAGCATTACTCACATATCTGGGGTCCTGTCCATGGTGTAAACAAACTTATTGCACTGCCCATAATGTAAAAGTACAGCACATACAGTTAGGTACAATATATAATACTTGATAATGATAATAAATGACTATGTTACTGGTTTTTGTATTTACTATGCTGTAATTTTAATCATTATTTTAGTGTATTTGTTTAACTTATAAAAAAACTTTAACTATAAAATAGCCTCAGGCACAACCTTCAGGAGGTGTTCAGAAGAAGACACTGTTATTATAGGAGAAGATAGCTCCTTGAGTTATTGCCCTTGAAGACCTTCCATTGCAACAGGATGTGGAAGGGGAAGACAATGACGCTGATGATCTCACCCTATGTAGGACTAGGAAATGGGTGTGTTTTCATCTTAGTTTTTAAACCAAAAAAAGTTTTAAAAGTTAAAAGAAAAGATTGCAGTATAAGGATATAAAGAAAAATATTTTTGTGCAGCTGTATAATGTGTTATAAACTGGGTGCAGTGACTCACACCTGTAATCCCAGCACTTTGGAAAGCTGAGGTGAAAGGATTGCCTGAGTCCAGGGATTTGAGACCAGCCTGAGCAATGTGGCAAGACCTCATCTCTACAATAAATCAAAAAATTAGCCGGTTATGGTGGGACACACCTGTAGTTCCAGCTACTTGGAAGACTGAGATAGAAGGATCACCTGAGCCCAGCAGGTCAAGGCTATAGTGGCCATGAGCGTGCCACTGCACTCCAGCCTGAGTGCTATGTGAGCCTCCAACTCAAAAAACAACAATCTAAATGTTCCTTCAAGAGTCAGAGTGTTAACCCTAACTAACACATGGCCCTTTGTTTATTATCCTTCTGCAGAGCATCAGTACAACTTACCATGAATCAAGGTAGTGGCACCAAAGTGTGCTAGTAAGCATTGTATTCTTCACCTCTGTGACCTTTAATTTTATTAAATCTTGACCTTTAAGTACATGTCTTTTTTAATATTCTACTTGATGAAATGGAAAGTATGCATTAAGCTCTTTTGCTTAATATGAAAATATGAGGACAACCTCAAGGCCAAGAACTTGTACAATTATCTGTCTTTCTTTCAAGTAGAAATGGTGCTCTGTGAAGAACACGGTTTAGCTCACAGTTCAAACTATAGTTATTCAGACTTGGATATTGACAGACATTTTCTTAATGAATAAAGTGAGCTAATCAATTCAAGAAAAATAATTAACGGTATTTCTTGTCACTGCTGAATTTTTTTTAATTTTTTTAATTTTAAACATGTGGGGCACAATTCAGGATTAGGTAGATAAGTGGTCTTCAAACATTCAAACAGTTAAACTCTGAGCCTCCCGTTAGTTACCATTTTGCCTGGCTTGAGATCAGGTACCCTGATTAATGTTATGTGCCTCCCCCCCACCCACCCGTGCAGTTTGACACTACTGCCAAGCCCTTTCTTACAATATTATGATAAATGTTTAGGGTCTGCTTATAAGTGAGAATATGCGGTACTCAGTTCTTTTTTCTTTTCCTTTTTCCTTTGTAAAAATTATTTTATTTTCTTTTAAAGATATGGGGTACAATTCAGGATTAGATATACAATTGGTCATTGTACAGGTAAAGTATGGGCCTCCCTTTGGTCCCCACTTTGCCTGATTTGAAATCGGGTACCCTTATTGATGTTGTGTGCCCCACCCCCACCCCTGGCAGTTTCCCACTACTTCCAAGCCCCTTTTGTACAATATTATGATAAACGTTCTTGGTTTGCTTATGAGTGAGAACATGTGGTTCTCAGTTCTTTGTTTCTGTGATAAATCACTAAGTATGATAGACTCAAAACCCACCCAAGTTGCTGCAAAACCCATAATTGTGTCCTTCTTTGTGACTGTGTAATAGTACATCGTGTGATTGTATCTCATTTTTTTATCTAGTCCGCTTTCAGTTGGTTCTGTTTTTACTATTGTGAATAATGCAGCAATAAACAAGTGTGAGCAGTTACCTTTTTATAGAATGATTTGAGTTCTGCTGGGTAAGTTCCCCAAAGGGGGATTGCTGGGTCATATGAGAGGTCAATATTTAGGTCTTTTAGGAATCACCACACTGTTTTCCACAGAGGTTGCATTAGTTTACACTCTCAACAAAAGCGTAGAAGCATTTGTTTTTCCTCACATCCTCCCAGCATCTGTTGCTTTTTCAGTTATTGATGATGGCCATCCTGACTGGAGTTAGGTGGTATCTCAGTGTGGTTTTAATTTGCATTTTATTGATTAGTAAGGCTGAGCGATTTTTCATGTATCTATTGACTAATCATATATCTTCTTTTGAGAAGTCTGTATTCATATATTATGCCCACTTTTTAATGACTGTTTGTTTTTTCATTTCAGCACATTTTAGTTCCTTGTAGATCCTGGATGTTAGGACTCTGTCAGATAGAGAGTTGGCAAATATTTTTTCCCATTCTATGGGCTATCTCCCCACTCTCTTGATGGTTTCTTTTGGTTTGCAGAAGCTTTCCAGTTTGATGCGGTCCCACTTGTCTATCTCATATATTATGACATGGGCTTTTGGGGTTTTGATCAGGAGCTGGTTGCCTATTCCAATTTCTGTAAGTGTGTCTCCTATGTTTATTAAGATTCTTGTAGTTTGAGGTTATATATTTAGGACTTTGATCCATTTACAGTTGATTTTTGTGTATGGTGATAGGTAGGGGTCCTGTTTCAATCTTCTGCATGTGATCAGCCAATTTTACCAGCACCATTTACTGAATAAGTTCTTCTTTCCCCAATGGTTGCTGGTGGAGGCTTTGTCAAAAATGAGTCGGTTGAAAAATTGAGGTTCTGCTTCTGGAATCTCTATCCTGTTCTTGTACCATTATGAGGCTGTTTTGATTATTGTAGCTTCATAGTAAAGTTTAAAGTCTGGAAGTGTGATTCCCTCTGCTTTGTTTCTTTTGCTAAGGATTGTTTTGACTGTTCATGGTTTTTATGTTTCCAGATGAATTTCAGAATTGTCATTTCCAGGTCTGAGAAGAATAATGTTGGTAATTTCATGGACAATGTGTGAACCTGCAGATTGCCTTTGGTAGGATGGCCATCTTAACGATGTTGATTCTTCCATTCCATGACATAGAATATTTTCACATTTGTTTGTGTCTTCTTGGATTTCTTAGAGCAGTGTTTTGTAATTCTCATCCTAAAGGTCTTTCACTTCTCTAGTTAGGAGGATGCCAAGGCATTTTATTTATATTGTGGCTGTTGTGAATGAGATTGTACTTTTTATTTGGGTCTCCGCCTGTTTGTTGTTGATATATAAGAATACAACCATCTTTTGCATGTTTATTTTGTACCCTGAGACTTTGCCAGAGTCCCTTACCAGTGCAAGGGGTTTTTGACAGATTCTCTTGGATTTTCAAAGTCAGGGATAATATTGTTAACAAAGAAGGATAGCTTAATTTTCTATTTTCCTATTAGGATACCCCTGATTTCCTTCTCTTGTCTGATTACTCTAGCTAGGACTTCCAACACTATGTTGAACAGGAGGGGTGAGAGTAGGCAGCCTTTCTTATTCCAATTTTCAGGGGAAATGCTTCCAATTTCTGTCAGTTTAGCAATATGTTGACTGTGGGTTTATTGTAGATAGCTCTCACTATTTTGAGGTATGTTCTCTCTATGTCTAGGTGTTCAAGAGTTTTTATCAAGTAGGGATATTGAACTTTATAGAAAACTTTGTTTGTGTCTAATGATAAAATCATGTGGCTCTTGTTTTTACATCTGCTGATACATTTAATTATATTTATGGTCTTGTGGATGTTGAACCAGCCCTGCATTCCAGAGATGAAACCTACTTGGTCTTGGTGGATGATTATTGAGATGTGATGTTAGAGCTCATTTGTTAGAATCTTGTTGAGAATTTTTGCATCTAGGTTCATCAGGGATATTGTCCTGTAGTTCCCTTTCTTTGTTGAATCTTTACCCAATTTGGGTATCGATGTGATGTTTGCTTCATAAAATGACTTGGGGAGAATTCCATCTTTCTTGATTGCCTGGAATACTTTCAGTAGGATTGGTATCGGCTCCTTCAGTATGTTTTGTAGAATTCTTCTGGAAAACCATCTGGTCCAGGACTTTTTTTGTAGGTAGTTTTATTAGGATGGAGTCAATTTTCTGGGTCATTATTGGTCTATTTAGGGTTTCAATTCCTTCATGTTTCAACCTTGGGAGGTCATGTGATGTCAAAAACTCCTCCATTCATTTAGGTTTTCAAATTGGTTTCCATACAGAAGTGCATAGTAATATCTGATAATCTTTTGTATTTCTGGGATCAGTTGTGTCTTGATATTTTGCATTTCTGATTGTGTTTATTTGGAATTTTTCTCTTTTTCTTGGTCAATCTGGCTAGGGATCCATTAATCTTGTTATTCTTTCAAAGAACCAGGTTTTTGTTTTGTTTATTTTTTTCTATGGCATCTTTGTCTTCTATGGTCCATATTTGGGCATTTACTTTGGTGATCTGGATTCTTCTGCTGAAGTCAGGGTTTTGGTGGTCTTGTTTTTCCAGCTCCGTGGAGTAATTGGTTAGGCTGTTAATTTGTAATCTTTCTATCTTGATGTGTGTTCATAGAGATATAAATTTCCTCTTAGGATTCATTTCATGGCATTCCAGAGGTTTTGGTGAAATGTTTCTTCATTTTCATTTGTTTCCAAGAATCTTTTAATTTCTGCTTTGATTTCTGTGTCAGCCTAAGAGTTGTTCAGTATCGTGCTATTTAGTGTCCATGTCTTTGTGAGTTATGGGGGTATTTTGTCGGTGTTAATATTTTTTTTTCCACTGTGGTCTGAGAAGTTGCATGGCAGTATTATGATCTCATGAAATTTGTTTATGCTCTATTTAAGACCATGGACGTGGTTGATCTTGGAGTAGGTTCCATGTGGTGATTAGTAGAATGTATATTCTGTGGTTGTTGTGTGAGGTGTTCTGTAGGCATTTATTAAGTCCTTTTGGTCAGGCATCAAGTTGAGGTTTCAGATAGCCTTGTTGATTTTTTGCTTCAATGATCTATCTAGGGTTATTAGTGGGGTATTTAAGTCCCCCTGATATAATAGTGTTAGAGTCAGTATCTTTTTAAAATTTACTTAGTAACTGTTTTATAAAACCTGGTTCTCCTGAAACATTTCCCCAAAAAACTGGAACAAGACAAGGCTGTCCACTCTCTCCCCTCTTGTTCAATATTGTGTTGAAAGTCCTAGTAGGGCAGTTAGACAAGATAAGGAAATGAGGGGTATCCAAATAGGAAAAGAGGAAGTCAAGTTATACCTCTTTGCTGATGATATGACCTTATACCTTGAAAATTCAAGAGAATCTGTCAAAAACCTGCTTGCACTGATAAAGGACTTTGGCAAAGTCTCAGGGTACAAAACAAACGTGCACAAGATGGTTGCATTCCTATACACCAAAAGCAAGCAGGCAGAGACCCAAATAAAAAGCACAATCCCATTCACAATAGCCACACACACAAAAATGAAATACCTCAGCATCTTACTAAGCAAAGAAGTGAAAGGCCTTTACAATGAGAACTATAAAACACTGCTCCAAGAAATCCAAGAAGACACAAACAAATGGAAAAATATTCCATGCTCATGGATAGGAAGAATCAACATTGTTAAGATGTCCATCCTACCAAAGGCAATCTACAGATTCAACACAATACCCATTAAGTTACCAACATCATTCTTCTCAGACCTAGAAATGACAATACAGAAATTCATATGGAAACATAAACGACCATGAATAGCCGAAACAATCCTTAGCAAAAGACACAAAGCAGGAGGTATCACACTTCCAGACTTCAAACTTTACTATAACCCTACAATAATCAAAACAGCCTGGTACTGGTACAAGAACAGGCACATAGACCAGTGGAATAGGATAGAGATTCCAGAAGCAAGTCTCAATTTCTCAACCAACTCATCTTTGACAAAGTCTCCAATAACAACTAATGGGGAGAGGAGAACCTATTCAGTAAATGGTGCTGGGAAAACAAGCTGATCACAAGCAGAAGACTGAAACAGGACCCCTACCTATCACCATACACAAAAATTAGTTCTAAATGGATCAAAGACCTCAATGTAAAGCTTCAAACTTAAGAATCTTAGAAAACATAGGCGACACCCTTATGAAAATTGGAACTGGCAACCAATACTTATCAAAACCCTAAGTACCCATGCCATAAGAAATAAGATAGACAAGTGAGACCTCATCAAACTGATGAGTTCTGCAAAGGAAAAGAAACTTTCAAGAGATCAGAGAGACAGCTCACAGAATGCGAAAAAATATTTTCCAGCTGTATGTCTGACAAAGGCCTAACAACAAGGAACTCAAATGTGCCAAAGGGAAAAAAACAAACAACTCTGTTAAAAAGTGGGCAAAAGACATAAATAGACACTTCTCAAAAGAAGATATACAGGCAGCCAACAGACACATAAAAAAGTCCTCAGCCTTACTTGTCATCAGAGAAATGCAGATCAAAATCACATTGAGATACCGCCTAACCCCAGTGAGAATGGCCATCCTTAAGAAAACAAACAACAACAGATGCTGGCGAGGATGTGGAAAAAAAGGAATGCTTCTACACTGCTGGTGGGAATGCAAACTAGTACAATCTCTTTGGAAGACAGTGTGGCAATTTCTGAAAGAACTAGAAATTGACTTTCCATATGGCCCAGCGATTCCCCCATTGAGAATATACCCAGAAGAACTCCAATCATTCCACAAAAAAATATCTGCACACGTATGTTTGTTGTTGCTCTATTCACAGTAGAAAAAACATGGAACCAACCATGTTAGCCATTGAAGCTGGACTGGATAAAAAAATATGATACATATACACAATGGTTATTATGCAGTCATAAAGAAGGACAAACATATGGACTTTGCAGCCACTTGGATGGATTTAGAGTCGATCATACTCAGTGATCTATCACAGAAACAAAGAACAGAGTACCATATGTTCTCACTTACAAGCGGAACTTGAATAATTATCTTAATACTATAAGAAAGGGATTGGCTGTAGTGGGAAACTGCCAGGGGAGGGTGGTAGGATTGACTGCTGTGGGAAACTGCTAGGGGTGGGAGGGACACACATCATCAACAAGGATGACAGAATAATGAACATTTGTATACCTAAACCTGAATTGTACCCCTCATCTTTAAAATTTAAAAAAGCTAGTACTCCTGTATTGGGTGCATATATATTTAGGGTGAATATTTCTTGTTGATGCATTGAACCTTTTATCATTATGTAGTGTCCTTTGTATCTTTTTTAATTTTTGGCTTAAAGGATGCTTTGTCTGATTTTTAGAAAACATTTTAAGGATGTAGTGTACAAATCAGGATCAGGAATACAAGTGGTCATAGTACAAGTAAAGTTTAATCCTCCCTTTGGTCCTCATGACACCTTGCTTGAGATTAGGTATCTTTATTTATGTTATGTGCCCCTTCTCCCCTGACTGTTTTCAGCCACTGTCAATCCCTTTCTTATAGTATTATAGTAAATGTTCAGAGTCTGCTTGTGAGTGAGAACATATGGTACTCTTTGTTTCTGTGATAGATCACTATGATAGACTCTAAATCCCTCCAAGTTGCTACAAAGTACATAACTTACTCCTTTATTGCTGTGTAATATTCCATTGTGTATATGTGCCACATTTTTTTTTATCCAGTCCAGTTTCGATGGGCAGCACAGTTGCTTCCATGTTTTTGCTATTGTGGATAGTGCTGCAATAAATATACATGCACAGTTATCTATTTTTGTAGAATGATTTGAATTTCTCCCCGTATATTCTCAGTATAGGATTGCTGGGCCATATGGAAGGTCAATTTCAACTTCTTTTCCATAGAAGTTGAACTAGTTTGCATCCCCACCAACAGCATAAAAGTATCCCCTCATCTCTGCATCCTCACCAGTATCTGTTGTTTTTTGTTTTATGAATTATGGCCATTATTATTGGCGTTGTGATATACAAATGTAGTTTTAATTTGCATTTCTCTGATTATTAGTGAGGCTGAGAATGTTTTCATGTGTCTGTTGGCTATCCATATGTCTTCTTTTGAAAAGTGTCTATTCATGTCTTTTGCCCACTTTTTTTATAGGACTCTTTCTTTTCTTTTGGCACATTTGAGTTCCTTGTAAATCTTAAATGTTAAGCCTTTGTCAGATATACAGTTGGTAAATCTTTTTCCCATTCTGTGAGCTGTCTCCTCACTCTCTTGATGGTTTATTTTCCCTTGCAGAATCTTTTCAGTTTGATGAGGTCCTACTTATCTATCTTTTCTCTTATGACATGGACATCTGGGGTTTTGATCAGGAATTAGTTGCCTATTTCAATTCCCATAAGAGTGTCTTCTGTGTTTCCTATGATTCTTATAGTCTGATGTTTTACGTTTAGATATTTGGTCCCTCTAGTGTTGATTTTTGTATATGGTAATAGGTAGAGATCCTGTTTCAATCTTCTGCATATGGTCAATCAGTTTTCCCAGCAGTTTTTATTGAATAGGTTCTACTCTCCCCTGTGGACTTGGTGGAGTATTTGTCAAAGAAGAGTTGGGAGAAATTGAGGTTTTGCTTCCAGAATCTCTATCTTGTTTCACTGGTCTATATGCCTGTTCTTGTCCCAATACCAAGATCTTAAGATTGTGAGTCCCACCATCTTTTGCTTTCCAATCACCTGAAAATTCGTTTTCCGTCCTCTAACTTTGAGTCTGTTAGAATCCTTCATATTGAGATGTGTTTCCTGGAGGCAGCAAATTATTGAGTAATATTTTTGAATTTTTGTTTTAAAATTGTGGGGTGCAATTCAGGGTTAAGTATACAAATATTCACTGTGCAGGTACCACTGTTAATGAGGTGTGGCCCCTCCCCAGGCAGATATCGACTACTGTCAATCCCACCTCCCTGCCCCCCCCCACTACAGTTCACAATGAACATGGAACCAACCATGCTGCCCATCAAAAGAGGATTGGATTTTTTAAATGTGGTACATATACACAATGGAATATTATGCAGCCATTAAAAAGAACAAAATCATAAACTTTGCAGCAACCTGGATGGAATTAGAGTTTATATATAATACTGAGTGATCGCTCACAGAAACAAAGAACTGCGTGTCACATGTTCTCACTCATATGTGGACCTTGAACAACTACTGTACTACTATAAGAAAAGGATGGTTTTTTAAAATCCAGTTTGCCATTCTATGTCATTTCAGCAGTGTGTTTAGTCCATTCACGTTAAGGCTGACTATTGAGATGTGAGAGTTTATCCCTGGCATGAGGATTTTTATAAAGTTCTTTATTGTTTTAGTAGTTGTTGCTGTCTGTTTGTTTATTTGTTTGTTGGTTGTCTTTTCTTCTGGGGGTTGATATATGTGTGTGTTTTCAATTTTGCAGTTACAAATCAGTTCTGTTAATTTTCTGTTTTCCTGCATTCTTGGGAAGAGCATGGTTCTTTTTTTTCTTTCTTTCTTCTGTGCTTAATATCTTTTTAAGGCCTCTTTTAGAGTGTTTTGGAGGTAGCATAAACTTTTAGGGATTAAATGTCTGGAAAGGATTTTAATCCTCCATCACTGATGAAACTTAGCTTAGCTAGGTAAGAGGTTCTTGTTTGGAATTGTTTTTCCTTGAGAACTTTGAAAAGATTGTACTCCAGTCTTTTCTAGCCTGTAGTGTTTTGTAGATAAGTTGCTGCTATTATAATTGCTCTTCCCTGGTAGGTAATCTGACCTTTCTCTCTTGCTGCCTTTAGGATTTTTTCTTTTATACCTACTTTGTGTAAGCAAATTACTATATTCTAGAAGTTGATCTTCTCATTTGATGCCTTTCAGGGTTCTCTGAATCTCTTGTGTTTGGATGGTTGGTCTATGATGAGATGAGAGTTTTCCTGGATAACCTCATGTAATGTTTGTTCCAAGGTGGTCTCTGTCTCCATTTCTGTCTCAGGAATGCTGATTAGACATAAGTTTGCCCTTGTAAAATAATTGCACATCTCTTGGAGGATTTGTTCTGTCTTTTTAAGTTTTCTTTCTATGCTTTTAACAGTTTGTCTTAGCTCCATATTTTGGTATTTAAGCTCTGAGATTCTTTTTTTCTGCTTGGTAAATTCTGCTTTCCATGCTTGTCAGTTTGTGATTTATTTTGTTTACTGTATTCTTTGTTGCCATCATCTCAGTTATCAACTTCTTCATTATTTCTTCTTGTCTTTCTTCATTTCTGCTTATCCTCTCAATTAATACCTTGACAACTGGATTTTTGGTTTCAGATTAGTCATTTTTGGGTCTCTTCTTTGTTTGAGTTCTGAAATCTAATTCTCGGGCACTGTCTTTCCAGGGGTCTGGGGAGTATCCTGTTTTCCATTGATTCTTCTGCATTTGTGATAGATCCTACCCCTTTTTCCACCTCTTTAATTTCATTGCTCAGTGATAGGAGGGATAGCTTTCACTTCTGTTTGCTCAGTCCCTTATTCTTCCTTAGATAGACCCTCTGGACTTTTTAATTTTGAAGCCAGGATAGGGGTGGGGGACTGTGCTGCTTTTGCAGTTTTGAGACTTGATTAAAGTATAATGGGGGAGCCATGATTCAGAAGCTACCTGAAGATCACAATATCCCTGACTGTTGTGTGGGCCTCTGGAACACACTTCCCACAACTTTACAATATGTCCATGTGGTGGGAGCATATGTATGCTCCAAAAACAAAAATGAGATAAGAAAAAAGAAAATAACAGAGAAAAGAAGAAGAGAGATGAAAGGAAGAGAAAGAGAAAGAAGGATAAGAAAGAAAACAGACAGGCAAGCAAATGAACAGATTTAAAAAAACAAGCAAACAAACAAAAATAAAGACATAAAATTGAAGATACATTCTCCCTCATATATACCCACATGCAGAAAAAAAAGAGAGTGAAAAGGGGCAAATTAAATCAGAAGACACACAGAGAAAGATATGTATGGAGAGAGTAGGCAAAAAATAAATTTTAAAATGAGTTCCCTCTTGTGGCTGTTTCTGGAACTCCTTTCCTTTTTTTATTTTTTTTTAACTGGTGTGTCCCCAGTACCACTGCTTTTGGCTTTTCACTGTAGGGAGCAAGCAGGCTCTGGTCTCTAATTTCTCCTTTCTTCTCTCAGCACAGGCCAATCAGGCTGCTTTCCATGTGGATCAGACAACCCGCAGACTGCTGGGGGAAGAAGGGAAAATCAGATCAGGACTCATCTCTTCTGCTGCTAGGTATACCACTCTGATTACATGCGTCTGTGTTTGATCCAGTATGGGAAGTGGGGTGCCTGTCTTTCCAACATTGTGCACTGAGAATATCCTCTCTGGGTCAATGATTATTGATACTAACAGGGTGTAGAGATTGCCCCTTAGTCTCAGGATGCAGGTTGCTCAGAAATTGGGTGAGCTAAAGTAGGTCTCTGCCTAGTTCTGGGACAGAGAAAATGGCATCAGTCCTCACCTTATCCTCAAGTGAGGCTTAGGTCCAGATTTCCTTCCCATGCTTTTTCTACAGTCCCTGTTGCCAGTGCCTGACCTGCTGCCACAGGAAGTGGTATGGGCCAGGTTCCAAGTGCCGAGAGGTGGCTGATCTCTGCTGCTGTTTCCTGAGAGATGTCCTGAGAATGGTGAATGTTCCTGAGCTCATGGGTGCTGAATTTTGAGCAGTGATAAATTGCAACTACTACCTCAGAGAAGCCCTGTGAGCTTGATTCCACATCTCCCCTCAGGTGAACATTTGTTCTTCCACTTGCATATACACACACATGTGGATTTGTCCTTATGTACACTCACGTATGCATAGACTCAATACTCTGACCAGTTTCATCATCATCTTGCTGCCACCCCCAGCACTGATGAAAATTTAAGTGTTCAAGCAAAACTTATGTTCAAGAAAACTTGTATCTGCCACCATGAACTTGGCAACTTCCTATTAATTAAAAACTTTTCTAATGGGAATGTCATTGTTAAAGAACATGAATTTTTTGTTATTATATAACAAAATATACCAACATTTGGAAGGTCTGCATAACTTGGTGAACAAATATTTCCCAAATGAGCAATGTATGAAAGTACAAAATCATCCATGAATAATTCCATTCAAAGTCATTTATGAATAATTTCATTCAAAGTAGAAAATTGGCCAGCAAATTTTAATTTAACAGAGCATGAAAGTTCATTGATATGGCTTCAAATTCTAAATTGAAACTCATCTTTTACTATACTACCACTTGTTGAGTTTCAGTGTGGTATTAAAGAAAAACATCCACAATTATCTGAAAATATATTAAAATAATATGATCTGTATGAGGCTGGATTTTTTGGGGGGGTATACTTCAAGCAAAATGATGTATCTTAGCAGATGAAATACAGAAGCAAATATGGTATGCCAACTGTCTTTTTTTTAATCAATATTTTTTATTATGGTTTTGTGGAGTACAGTTAAGGGTTAGGTGTACAATTACGTTTCATTCAGGTACCCTGTTGATAAGAGGTGTTTCCCCATCCCCAGACAGATATTTGCTACTGTTAATCCCATCTCTCTCCCCCCATAGTTTCCCAGTACCATCATTCATTTTCTTATAGTATTACATTGGATGTTCAAGGTCCATTATATGAGTGAGAACATGTGATACTCGGATCTTTGTTTCTGTGAGAGGTCACTCAGTATTATAGACTCTAGTTCCATCCAGATTGCTGCGAAATTCATGATTTCGTTCTTTTTTATGGCTGCATAGTATTCCATCGTGTATATGTACCACATTTTTTTAATCCAGTCCTCTTTTGATGGGCAGCATGGTTGTTTCCAGGTTCTTGCTATTGTGAACAACGCTGCGATAAACATATGTGTGCAGGTATCTTTTTTATAGAATGATTTGAGTTCTTCCGGGTATATTCCCAGTAAGGGGAATTGCAGGGTCATATGGGAGGTTGATATTTAGAGCTTTTAGGAATCGCCACACTGCTTTCCACAGAGGTTGCACTAGTTTACACTCCCACCAACAGTGTAGAAGTGTTCCCTTTTCGCCACACCCTCTCCAGCAGCTGTTATTTTTTGAGTTGTTGATAATTGCCATTCTGACTGGAGTTAGGTGGTATCTCAGTGTGGTTTTGATTTGCATCTCCCTGATGATTAGTGAGGTTGAACATTTCTTCATGTGTTTGTTGGCTGCTGGAATGTCCTCTTTTGTGAAGTGTCTGTTCATATCTTTTGCCCATTTTATAATGGGGTTGTTTATTTTTTTCTTTTCAGCACGTTTTAGTTCCTTGTAGATCCAGAATGTTAAGCCTTTGTCAGACCTGGTGCCAACTGTCCTCTAATTAGTCAGACAGTTCAAATATATAAGACAATGTTCTCTTCTTGATATATTTTTGTCCTAGAATATAATTTTTCATTAAAAGACATGATTTATGTTTATACAATAAGATTAATATTTTTAAGTTAATAAGGAAATGTCTCTAAAATGTCTGTTTTAATTTTAGTTTTATAAATATCAATAGATATAGCCTACATGAAAACTAATTGGGTACTCAATTTTAATAGCTTAAGGGAGTCCCAAAACCAAAAAATTTGAGAACTCTGCTACAAGTTCTGATATCACTCTTATTTCTACTGTACTGCGAAAAATGTCTCTTAGAGTTGTGTACAGTCAAACACTCTAATAGTGATTTACTTAGAGCCTTCTCTTTGCCATACATTAATAGTGAATAAATAGATCCTTCTCTTTGCCACAGCTTTTAGTTGATTTTGTTTTATTCTTTTCTATCATCTTCTGGTGGTATTTGAGAATGTTAAAGAAACATCAGAGGAGGATAAACAAACATCTCTGAAAACTTTAGGCTTGTAATCTGAAGAGTCATTGGCCTTCAAAGAAAAAATAATTGGCTAAGAGTACAGGCAGCTGGACTGTATATATACCTCAATGCTCATCCTCAGTTCTGTTGAAAGTAAACCTCTAAATGTGTTAGCCTCATACCTTCCTGGGGGAAACAGACTCCTTCAGGATGTGAGATCCATGAGTCAGAATTTGTCTATATGACTCATAAGGAAGAATTTTTCCTTTCTATGTAATTTTAAAGATTATTTTTCAAAATGTGTCCTTAAAAGAGTATTTGCATCAAAACAGCACTGTTCATTGAAATTATTTTTATCATTGTCTCCCCCTTACTCACCCTACTTTATATATTACAAGATTTGGCTTTGGTGTTTGTGCCCTTAACCATTATTTTGCACAAATATGTGCATATTTATGTATAGACTATATATTTTTTCATAATATTCAATAAGATCATAATTACATGTTGAACATGTTTTGACCTCACAGAATAGATCAAGGACAGATTTTCAAATCAGTACACACGGTTCAATATTTTTTAAATGTTGCATAAAATTGGGTTGTAGGTTTTATTAACCTTTCCCATGTAATGAATTTTGGTTGTGCCCATTTTTTTTTTAGTTCTTGTAACTGTTCCAATGAGTAGGCTTATTCATATATCCTTGCACAGTGTCAATATTTTCATAATAAAGGTTCTTAACAGTGAAACACAATCCTTTTAATTCAAGAAACTGAGATTCAGAGGGCAAGAAATTTATCTAAGACCAGATTTAAACCATCACAATCACGAATGATCATATTAATAAATTTCCCATGATACTTTGCCAACTACTGTTCAGTTTATATAGCTATCAAGGAAATAAGGACTCTTCCTTTATTAGTATGACTCATAGGTTTCTTGAATAATGTTTGAAGTCCTAGGCAGTAATTGTTATGTGTTTTCATTTTGTCACTCCTTTTCTAAGTATGGTTCTTAAATATCAGGGATTTTTTTTCTTTTTTTTTGGCAGAATAAGTGTAATTTTTTTCTTGAGAATAGAAATCTGGGATTGCATTATTTTCCTCCAAAGTAAGTTCATAGATATAATTGGAGTACTCTGGTATCATAGCTTATGGCATGGGGGTAGAAAGGAATACTGAACAATGGGGAAAAAGCAATCATTATCTTGTCATAGAGATAAGGTTAAACAGATGTGAGGGCTGCAAGAATAGGTGTATTGTCAATGCCAGCTGAAGACTCACAAAGTGATGCTTAAGCTGAGACTTGATGGATAAGTAGTCATTTATCTTGTATCGGGATATTTAAATGATGGGGAATAGCATGTCCAAGTCCTCAGTCTTCTGAAAGTAACTGACATAATCAGACACATGTCTCTTTTCTGTCCTGGGATTTGTAGAAGTTGCAGTGGGAGGTAAGCAGGACCACATTACAGAAGCCCTGTTACAAATTTGGTCTCCCTGTCTCCAATATTGTCTTGAGTTACTGTAATAGCCTGGGTAAGAGATGAAGGCCTAAACTATGGAATGAGACATGATAGATTTGAGAAATTTAAAGATTGAACAGATGCCAGCTGAAACTTTTCCAGAGTCCTAGATCTGTTAAGCCTCAAAATAATTGGGAGAAAACTGGCAGCTCTGAGATGGGAAACTTGGTAGTTATCCAATTTCTTGTCTGATTCAACATTTCCTGAGTGGAGGCTCAAGTTCAACTCACTCTTTAGGGGCAATAGAAGGCATTTAGGCACATTGCTAATATTTGTGATTCTGAATTTCTCTACAGGACAGCATGAGAGCAGTCAAAATATACAAACCACAAATTTAAGGATATAATGAGTTAAGAGTAGAATTTAGTTTGAATCCTTGTCACTCCTAATATAAAAGACTGATAAAACTTGAGTTTTTATACAATTCATACCCAGTGCAAAGATACACATTTAATAACAATCTTGAATTTGATTCTATTAATATCACTGTGAGATATGCTGATCTAATCTTTCTGCTTATGTTTCAAAGGCAAATCATGTAGAGGCACATTTATACCATCCCTACTCTTAAAATTCTTCCCTGCTTTCATAGCTCTGCACCTTTTCCTGTAACTTTACCAATGTCACAGGTTTGGACTGTTCATGTCATCAGATCCCTGGCTAATCAATTTCAAAGGGTTTCTAAGGGAATGACACTTGACTTTAAAAGAAAATTGACCTGCTGGCCATTAATAATGTAATGAGGACAGTGGGCAGCTCATGGAATGATCAGGAACAGGGGAATCAGGTTCAGAAAATGTGTATGTAGCAGCACAGTTGACAACATAGCACAAGGACCTCACACAGCCAGCAATTTTGCCACCTATGAATATGAATCGAGCAACACCAAGAAACAAGGAGGACAGTGGAGTATTTTGACACTTTCATTAGCAGATGCAGCAACATTCAAAGTCCATATGCAAGAAATTAGTTAATTGATCCTAGGTCATGTGCTTATGCCCAGCTCTTTAGAGGACAAAGAAAAATTGAGGATACTTTTGGACTTTTAGGTTTGTAGCAGGAAGCAAGCTTGATCACACACCAAGATTCATATGGGAATCAATAAAGAGTTCTATTGCCAAACAAATGCTACATAGAAAACACCCCAATACTTAGTGACTTAAAGATATTTTCACAATAATCATGGGTCTGCTTGGTGGTTCTGCTTGGTAATTCATCTGGTCTTAGCTGGGTTCAGTCTGGTGGTTGCCTGGCTGTTGGTTAATTTATGCTGATCTCAGCTGGGTCCACTGGTTCTATGTATTTCATCTTCCAGTCAGATTTTCTTTTTTTTTTAGTTGGAGTCTCACTCAGTCGCCCAGACTGGAGTGCAGTGGCTGCTCCCGGCCATCGCAGCCTTGCCTGCTGGGCTCCGACGATCCTTCCGCCTCAGCCTTCCGAGTAGCCAGAATTACAGGCATGCACTACCACGCCCGGCTGATTTTTTGATTTATTGTAGAGATGAAGTCTCGCTTGCCTAGACGGGTCTCGAACCCGCGGGCTCAGGCAATCCATTCACCTCAGCCTCCCAAAGGCGCAGGATTACAGGCGTCAGATTTTCTAGATGTCAGATTTTCTAGATATACTTCTCAAAGAAATTGCAGGTATCTAATATATAGGCTTGGAACAATATGTTGTCAGTTTTACTACAATTAATTTGCCAAAGTCCAGACTCAGGGATAGATAAACTGTTCTTACATACATCAAGAGGTAGAATCTAAGATTTATTGCAAAAATGACTTCAATTATCCACCTCTCCTATTTCCACATCCTTTTTACCCTTGGGATAAAGAACAAAGTCTCTTGCCCACTCTTTCACCTGGACACTCAGTTTATTTTCTATTCTTTCAGATATCAGCATTTATAAGTAAATACATATGCATGGTTCATTTTTACACAAATTATTATATATTTCACAACTCTGTACCTTGACTATTTTCATTTCATTTAACTCGGAGATTATCTCATATTCATAGATGTATCTGTAGCATCAATTCTTGAAAGTGAAATTATTAGGTAAAGGATATGTACATTTAAAAATTTGAGACTTAATGACAACCCTTCATAAGAAACAGTGCATATATACCTTCTCACCCAGAAATCATATAGATGATTACTTGTGTTGCCTCACTCTTGCCAAAATGGCAATGATCAAATAATTTTATCTCATAACATGTTTTTTTCAATAGTATCTCAGTAAATTTTTAAAAGTTATTTTGAAATTTCAAACTCACAGAAAAGTTTCTAGAAAATAACTATCATATTCCTTTCACTCAGTTTCCCCTCAATTATTAATAGCTTCATATATTTTCTCCATCACCTTCTCTTTTTAGATATATCCATTGTCACTTTCTGAACCACTTAAAATCAAGTTGCTAACATGATACCCCTTCATCCCTAAATATATCAATGTATATTTCTGGAAAACTAGGACTGTCTCTTATAGAGCCACAGTGCAACCATCCAAATTAGGATATCAATCCCAAGAAACCCTGCCACCCAGAAATGATGCTGTTCTCTTCTTAATGGAGGTGCATGACACTGACTTGCCCCACCATGGTTGATGTTAACCTTATGGTCTACTCAAGTTACAGATGGAGAAACCTACCACTTCCCCCCATGTAATTGAAAACTATTTTGTCAAATGATTTCTGACAATTGGAATATTGGTCTAGTCTCAAACTTCCACACCAGCCTTAGTATCCATTGATGACTCTCACTTGAACCAATCATCACTAAAGTGGTTGCCAAATGGTTTTTTATTTCTATCATCCTACACTTATTAGTTGGCATTCAATTGTAAAGAAAAGAAGCCTCATATGTTTACATCACTATGTACTCACAAAATTTTATTAAGTGGGTTACAATCCAATACTGTCCTTTATTTTCATGCTCAAATTGTCCTAGATTTGGCCAGTAGAAGTTCTTTAAATGCCAGAAGTACTGTCCTTTATTTTCATGCTCAAATTGTCCTAGATTTGGCCAGTAGAAGTTCTTTTATGTCCTTTGAGCATTTTGTTAACTTCTGGCATATAATGTCCCAAAATCATCTTATACTTTCCCTGTCCTAGCCCAGGAATCAGCCATTTCTCTAAGGAGCCCTAGTTTTTTGTTTTTGTTTTTGTTTTTGTTTTAGTCGAGATCAACAGACTTTTTCTGGATAGAGCCTGGTAGTAAATATTTTAGGCATTGTAGTCCACGGGGCTTTGCCTTGACTACTTAATTCTGCTGTTGTAGTGCTAAAACAGCTGTAGATGATGTACAAGGGAATGGGCATAGCTGTGTTCCAGCAAAACTTTGTTTATAAAAACAGGTAGTAGGCTATATTTGTCCAACAAGACATATATTTCCAATCTTTCTTTTTAGTGAGAGATGGTATAAGAAAACCAAGAGCTGAGCATTTAGTATACTCATTACTACTGTGATGTCTTGTTCTTTCAAGGAACATAGTAAGGATATGTGAAAACACACACCTGTATCTATTTTTTTATACCATTCAACCATGACTTCACACTGTTACCTCCAACTTCAGTCCCACGTCTCAGGGTTCTTTCTAGCCTTCCCCCTTTTTGTACTTGTAAGTCCCTTCTCCAGCTCTCACTACTTCTCAGTCCTGTATGCAACTAACCTCCTGATCATGCTGGGGACATTTTTGGTGCCATATCATCTCTCTAACCCCATTGCTGCCACCTTCTTGTCCCCACCACCTCCGGGGAAAGGAAGAGAAAGTATCAGCATAGTTCTTTTTTTTTTTTTTTTTTGAGTTGGAGTCTCACTCTGTCACCCAGACTGGAGTGCAGTGGCCGCTCCCGACCACCGCAGCCTCCACCAGCTGGGATCCGGCAATCCTTCCGCCTCAGCCTTCCAAGTAGCCAGAATTACAGGCATGCGCTACCACGCCT
>NW_007094384.1:84391-137775 GCF_000164805.1 Carlito syrichta
TTTTTTTTTTGATTTATGTAGAGACGAGGTCTCACTGCCCAGGCGGGTCTCGAACCTGCGGGCTCAGGCGATCCACTCACCTCAGCCTCCCAAAGGCGTGGGATTACAGGCTGAGCCACTGAGCCCAGCTCAGCATAGTTCTAATTTGAATTTATCTTATATTTGAAGGTGACCATCTTATATTATCAAAATTTCTTTAAAAATTAAAAGACAAGGTATTGCTCCATGGCTGAGGCCAAAATGCAGTGGCACAGTCAGTCCACTGTGCAGCCACAAACTTCTAGGCTCTTTTCACATTTTTAAGAGTTATTTCTTTTTGTGAAGTACCTATTTGTATATGTTGCTTCATACTTTTATTGTATTATTCTCAGTCATATACTTAGCCTATTTTTCCCTTGTGTCATTGGCATTATTACTCTGTAGGAGCTCTTTGTTTTGCTTTTCCTCAGGAAGATAGTTGACTCTGGAACAACACAGGTTTGAACTGTGTAGATCCACTTATATTCAAACTTCCTTTCATCTCTGCCACCCCTGAGACAGCAAGACCAACCATTCCTCTTTCTTTTTCTCCTCATACTACAAAGGCAATGAGGATGAAGACCTTCATGATGATCCACTTCTATTTAATGAATAGAGAATATATTTTCTCTTCCATATGATTTTCTTTCCTCTTGCTTACTTTATTATAAGTATACAGTATATAATATATATACCATACACTATGTGTGTTCACCAGTGATGTTACTGATAAGGCTTCTGGTCAACAGTAGGCTATTAGTAGTTAAGGTTTGGGGGAGTCAAGAGTTATACATGGATTTTGTATTGCATTGAGAGTCATCACACCTAATGCCTGTGTTGTTTAAGGGTCAACTGTAACATGTATATATATATAAAATGGAACAAGCTCAAAAGAAACAAAGTCTGGGAAAAACATATACAGAAAAATAGAAATTATGAACTAATATATTTAGTCACTAATTGCACTGAAAATGGACACTCAAATGAGTAATTGGATCTTGGAGAACACATCTGCCACTGGCACCGACCCTTGCCCTTACTCCACTGCCGGTCCACACCACACCAGCTCACCATGGATGCTGGCATTGCTGCACTGGTTGTTGAGTTTGGTTACAGCATGTGCAAGGCCAGCTTTGCTGGCAGCAATGCCCCCCGGGCCATCTTCCCTTTCATCATGAGGTGCCTGTGGCATCAGGGTGGGCCATGGACCAGAAGGATTCCTACGTGGGCGATGAAGCCCAGAGCAAGAAAGGCATCCTGACCCTGAAGTACCCCATTGAGTACGGCATTGTCACCATCTGGGATGACATGGAGAACATCTGGCACCATACCTTCTACAACAAGCTGCCTGTGGCTACTGAGGTGCACCCTGTGGAGCTGACTAAGCCTCCCCTGAACTCCAAGGCCAACCATGAGGAGATGACCCAGATCATGTCTGAAACCTTCAACACCCCAGCCATGTGCGTGGTCCTCCAGGCTGTGCTGTCCCTATATGCCTCTGGCTGTACCACTGGTATCGTGATGGACTCGTGATGGGGTCACCCACACTGTGTCCATCTATAAGGGGTACACCCTCCCAACACCATCCTGTGTCTGGACCTGGCTGGCTGGGACTTGACAGACTACCTCATGAAGATTTATCACCGAGTGTGGCTGTAGCTTCACCACCACAGCCGAGTGGAAATTGTGCGTGACATCAAGGAAATGCTGTGCTATGTCACCCTGGACTTCGAGCAGGAGATGGCCAACGCTGTGTCCTCCTCCTTCCTGAAGAACTATGAGCTGCCTGAGGCTCTCTTCCAGCCTTCCTTTCTGGGCATAGAATCCTGTGACATCCACGAAACCACCTTCAACTCCATCATGCAGTGTGATGTGGACATCTGCAAGGACCTGTATGCCAACACAATGCTTTCTGGAGGTCCCACCATGTACAGAAGGAGATCACTGCCCTGGCGCCCACCATGATAAAGATCAAGATCATCACATCCCATTGAGCACGAGTACTCAGTCTGGTTTGGTGGCTCCTTCCTGGTCTCGCTGTCTACCTTCCAGAAGATGTGGATCAGCAAACAGGAGTCCAAGGAGTCTGGACTCTCCATCATGCACTGCAAGTGCTTCTAGGAGGACTATGACTAGAGCATTACACCTTTTCTTGACAAATCTAACTTGTGTAGAAGACAAGATGAGATTGGCATTGCTTTATTTGTTGTTGTTGTTTTGGAGTTTTTTGTTTGTTTTTTGGCTTGATGGCTCTCAAGATTTAAAAGCTGGAACCGTGAAGGTCACCGTAAGTTGGAGCAAGCATCTCCAAACTTCTGCAATGTGGCCAAGGACTTTGATTTTGCATTGTTCTTTTTTTTAATAGTCATTCCAAATATTGTAAGATTCATTGATACAGGAAGTCTCTTGTCCTCCCAAAAGCCACTCCACTTCTCTAAGGAGAGTAGCCCAGTACTCTCCTGATCCACAAAGGGGAGGGAACAGTATTGCTTTTGTGTAAATTATGTAATACAAATTTTTAAAATCTTTACCTTAGTACTTTTTATTTTGTTTTATTTTGAATGATCGGTCCCTCTTTTGTCCGCGAAATGTATGAAGGATTTTGTTCTCCTTGGGAAGGGGTGAAGGTGTGGAGGCAGCCAGAACTTAACTGTACACTGACTTGAGACCAGTTCAATAAAAGTGCACACCTGAAAAAAATGAACAATCATCAAATTCCAAATTCCTAAACTTCTTGAAATTGGTGACCTTGTGAGGAACTCTGTCAACAAAATTCAAATGTGGTAGTGGGTAACAAAATTCTTGAGAGATCAAAGAAAGCGATGTTAATGTTATAACATTTCTTATATGGGGAAATGAGCCCTTCAGAAATCTATTTTGATGTAATCAAATTTGTATGGTCTTACTGAATTTCCTCCTTTTGCCAGGAAGCTGGACATGCTAGGTGTCCTATGTATTCTCAATATCCATGAAAACAAATTTTACTGTTGTTGATTATGTCAGAAACAGCCTGGCTCTATAGTCAGCAGTTGTATGACCATTTCACACACCAGCAGGCAACATCTGAGTTACAGTTTTCTGATGATAAGCAGATTTCTGACTACGAGTAGCTGCCTTGGCCACTCAATTCTGTGGTGTGGCTAGAAAGGGGATGTCATACCCTGACTCTTACTCTGGAGTCTGTTTCTTCATCAGTTCTATGAACCATCTGGCACCCTTTTAAGGCCCTTCCTGCTTTAATGAGTACATCTCTATTGTCTGCTTGAACTCTGAATGAATACAATATTGCTATTGCTGGACTAAAATGCTATTTTTTCATTTTCACTTCCCACACTCCAAAATATTGCTGCAGTACAAGTGTTTAAATTCACTAATACTGATAATCATGTTAAACTTTAAAGAATGGACCTATGAATAAATACTCTTCTTCACCTGATTTTGTAACAAATTGGGACATAAAGGCAGTAGGTGGTGAAAGGGAGACCAAAATACTTCCTTTTCTAGCCGACAAAGAGGTTGAAAGAAACATAATTTAGGTTACTAGTCAAAAAGACTTGCAAGTAATGCACCCAAAATTAAATGTACCATCAGCACAGACAGAGCTAGACATTGCTCAGTCTTTCCAAGCAGGTCCAGCCTCTGAAGAATGGATGCATACAGAGTCAGAGTGGATGAGAAGACATGCTCTCTCACAGAGTGAGAATGGGAGGGGAGCTGAAGTATGTTCCAACTTCCCCTATGCTCCTCCATCACCAAACAGGCCAGGGTGTAACCATAACTTTCTAGTTTGTATCCTCCACTTTCCACGTGTACATCTCATAATCCCTTCAGTCATCTCATCCAACTAGGTTTCCTTTCTTTTCAAGGGTTATTATGCATTGTTTTTCACTTTGATTCATCTTCTGGAAATAAAAAAATGGCCTGACCAAAAATTTCAGTGTTTTATAAATAAGTTAACTTTCAGACTTGATCAATAACAAATGTTATAGACAAGTATCTTGTGCTACCCAGACACTTATTCAGGAGTGAACTACTTTTTCTCCACTGCTGAGAATACTAGCTCTCTGTCCTTAGGTCTTGCCTGAAGAAAGGAACCCTGCCCAAGAACACAGCCTTTTTCCTGAGTAGGACGACCCACATTCAATGACGGATTATCCTGCCACATTGAAGCCTCTGCCCCCTCAACTTATCTTGGAACCCCTTTTAGCATCAGAGATTCCTGTGGGGTCTGGTGAGATCTTTATTTAAACTTCAAGGTAGTTTTCTGCCAAGACCTGTTTCTTATTTATCCTTCCACATATGTTTATCCTAAGGGCAATATTTAATAAATTTCATGCATACTAGTATCTGTCTCAAAGTCTGGTTCCTGCCTAGGGACACCATCTGCAACCATTCATCCCAGGAAGGATTCAAGTAAGTCAGTGTTAAGATGGGACACTGAAACTGGGTTGTAGCCAACAAGCTGGCAATGAGCACCCTACAGTGAGTTGAATAATGTCCCCACAAAACTCATGTCCACCCAGAACCTCAGGATGTAATCTTATTTGAAAATGGGGTCTTTGCAAATATAATTAGTTAAGGATAGAGATTATATCATACTGGATATGAATGATCCCTATATGCAATGACTGGTGTCCTTATAAGAAGAGGGGAGAACACAGAGAAGAAGAAGAGAGGAGGTGAAGTTGGAGGCAGAAACTGGAATGATGTTGCCACAAGCCAAGGAATGCCCAGAGCTACCAGAAGTGAGAGGAGACAGGGAAGGATTCTTTCCTAGGGCCTTCAGAAGGAGGATGGCCCTGCTGGTACATTGATTTTAAACATCTAGGCTCCATGATGATGAGATCATGCATGTATATGTTGTAAGCCACCCAGACTGTGGTAATTTGTTATGGACACTCTGATAGGCAGAGTACAGATAACTCCAGGCACAAAGCTAAAATGTTAAAATTATTAAAATGCTTACATAATGGAGAACTGGAAGGAAATGAATTAGCAGGTGCATTGTATCAGGCACTTGAGAAATATGGGGAAATACTAACCATAAACACAGTGGAATTAGGCTACTTTCACTAAGCACGATTGGCTCTTTAGAAAAATAACAAAAAGTTGAGAGTGTTTAATCACTAATTAATACTGAGTACAATAGCCAGAGGCCTTCTTGGTAGCATATAAAGAGCCTCTTGTCTCTTTCTGCGAGCATGCAGAGAAAACTGAAGACCAGACTCTGAACTTACTCATAAGAGCAATGGAGCTTGAAAGAAGCTTCAATTGGCAACTAGACAGGTGTGCTATGCCAAGGTCAGGGCAGGTTGGGACAGAATGCGGTCACTTTCAAATTCCCAGGTCCTTCAGAACCTATGAGCTTGCAGAACTGATCTTCACCATTAGGGATAGTATTCTCCCTTGTCCATGATAGTTAAAGCCTCTGCCCACTCCCCTACCTTCTCATCAGGACCTTGGCTGCCTTCTCTACGTCAGAGCTGCCATGACAAAGAGGGTGGGTGATTGGGTTCTTAACCAGTGTAGACCAGGTGATGGTGTATGACCAGCAAAAGTCAAGTGCACACAATCATTAGGATCAGCAGCAAGGTCTGGGTGGCTGTCACAGGGTTGAAATATGGCTTGAAGAGTCCTGAACTATGAGGATATCCTATGGGATATAATATGGCATCATAGCAATCTGGCCAGATGAACACAAAGTGGCTAATACTTTGAAGACCTCGTTAAGGCATCTGCATACAGGTAAGGATAAGAGATAAACTCTGAAGTCTCACAGGCCCACAGCATTAGTACATTTTTTATAGTAATTCGGTGGTGTCAGACATTTTAGCATGCCCACTCTCCTTAGCTTTTCTATTTTCCTTTACCCTCTGAATTGGCAATTCAGGCTTTCTTCTTCATCACTGGGTGTTGGTTCTCACCTTTTCCAGGATTCTCATTACCATCTTCACAGTGAGTTTGCTCCATCCCTGGGGTCCTTGCCAGTGCATTAAACCCAGTGTCTTGAGAGAATGCCCCCAAATCAATTATTTCTTCGCTTTTCAAGTTTACCTTTTGGCTTCCCATGATTAGGTACCTTCAAAATACAAACCCAAGTGTGCTTCCCTGATTGATAATGGTACCTACTAGCTCGTTCTTATAACAGGTATATGATTTCCCCCTTCCATTTTCAGGCCCAGCACATCCCCAACTAGATTTGTTGATACTTAACCCTAGTTATCAACCTAGAAGCCGGGAAATGAAGTAGGGGTAAAAGAAAGCCATTATCTTGTGGAGGAGAAAACTCTGCAGCATCTTCAAGCATAGGGAAAGGACTAGCCCTTCTTAGAGAAGGAGGGCCATCTGCAAACCCAGAGGGTCTTGTAGAGTCAGCATCTTTAGAGGCATCCATCCAGATGTCTAGGTTCCAAGTTTTAAGGTCCCAGAGTCTTTCCAGTAGGGCCTTGACCGTCACATAAAAATAACTTGGCTGAGCATTCCAATGTTTCTGGAGCTCTGTGACTCTAACAGTTTAGGTTTACAGGCTGTGTCTGCCCTTCTACTGCAGGAGGCACAGGCCTCCTTACAAACTACCACAGAAGCACTCTCACCCACATTTACCCATTTACCTCTTGTTAACAACTCCCAGTCTCTCATTATCCTGCAGGGCATCAGTACAGCTTTCTATTAAGTAGTCAACTCTACTTTCTTCCCAGGCTTTGCCCACTCCCCCCACCCCATACTTTTCAAGAGCCTACATCATTGTACTTGGAGAATTTCCCTCCACATGGGGCATTTTTCAGGTTTTCTTTGGTGAAATCTTTATGAATTTAGCCAACATCTTGTGACTCAAACTTATCTTCTGGCTCCCTCTACCAAGGATGGGGTCCTTTTGGGACTGTAAACCAGAACCAAATTCCTATATTATAGCATTTTTTTTTCTTAGGCCACTTCTACAACAACATGAGAAACAGATGCCGAGACAGACAGCATTAAACATGCAAGAAATTTATTAGAGAAAATATCCATCAGGAAAAAAATGGAGAAGGAGCCAGTGAGGCTAAGAAAGCTATCAGACTGCAATGTATGTCTAATCTCCTTTAAAAAGAAGTAGGATTAGCCGGGCTCGGTGGCTCAGCCTGTAATCCCACGCCTTTGGGAGGCTGAGGCGAGTGGATTGCCTGAGTCCGCGGGTTTGAGACCCACCTGGGCAGCAAGACCTCATCTCTACAATAAATCAAAAAATCAGCCGGGCGTGGTAGTGCATGCCTGTAATTCCGGCTACTTGGAAGGCTGAGGCGGAAGGATTGCTGGAGCCCAGCAGGTCGAGGCTGCGGTGGCCGGGAGCGGCCACTGCACTCCAGTCTGGGCGACAGAGTGAGACTCCAACTCAAAAAAAAAAAGAAAAAGAAGAAGTAAGATTAGATGGAAGCTTATACCGAGTGCAACTTAGGCAAAGCCATCATTGAATCTTTGGGCCACTTTTCTTCCCTGCTTATCCTGCTGGAGAGTCCAGAGTAAGGAAGACCAGGGTCATTTGTCTTAGATAGTGGGAACAAGATGACATCTTTACTATTGACTTAGCTTTGAGAGAATTCTATTTCAATGCCAATGTATTTTGAGGGCAAATTAACCTGCTTGTGGAATTCATTAGATAGTGTAGGTTGCCTTTAATCACCATCTGGCATCTCTTTAAATGTAGTGACCTGTTTGGGATTTAATCAAGTAATAGTAAAATTTTGATAAAAATCATATTCCAAATTACTGTTTTATATTACATAATTTCAGACATTAGAGTGATTCCAGATGAATTAATTTCAGTTGGGCAACATTCATCTTTTGGATAAACTCTGAATCAAATGTATTTTGTAATTATTGTTTATTTGATCATCAGGTCCTGAAGGCAAGCTAAAGAACATTGTAATTTTCTGGGAAATGTATGGCAAAGCATAAAATCAGGAAGAATGCTATAAAGGGCAAAGAATATCTAAAGGGATGGTGATACCACAGTTGGCTAGTTTGTAAATAATAGTTGTATGATTGTATAGGCCATTCATCTCTTGGTTAGTTGCCAATAACTGTATCAGTTACTCCTGCTAAGGAAATATCTTATTCCAAGATATAAAAGTTATATCTTACTGCAGAAAAATTCATAAATTTTATCATAAATTTATAGGATTTTAAATACTACCTCATTAATCAAATTGTATAGACATGGGATATTTTTGAAAGAATACCCTTTGTGGTGAATCATTTATGTCAAGACTGTGAAGGAGATTGATTTTTTTATTCTTATGTTAGAAATTGTCTATTATGTCAATGTACTGGTCTTAAATTTATGATAAAAATCAAAGCTATGTATCACAATTATCGTTTCTAAATTGCATAGTGCTTTAATACTATCATATACTTACCATAAGAAATATTAACTTGTATTTACATACAAATACATTTACATACTAGGGATTCTGTTTTGTTAAAAACTCTACCCCATACCTAGTAGATCCTTTCTAAGAAAACAACCTGAATATAGCCAAAGTGGAATAACCCAGGTTTGGGAAAATATACCAGCATAAAACTGACCCCACAAGACTTTACCATAGTAGTCCTACAAGACAACCTATGAGTTCTGGGGGTTGGGGACAGACAATTCCACATTAACTCTGGAGTAAAACAGGAAATACACTTTTGGACAAGGGAAAGTGAAGAATGGTTTTGCTGGTGTGGATGAGCTCCACGTGGTGACAACAAAAGTGAGAAAGAACACTCAATCTCCTCTTACTGATGTAGAATCACCTTGTCTTAGTCTGTTTATGCTACTATAACAAAATATCACAGACTGGTTAATTCATGAACAACAAATGTATTTCACACAGTTCTGGAGGCTGGGAAGTTCAAGATCAAGGTGCTGGATGGAAGATTCAGTGTCTGGTGAAATCCCACTCTCTGCTTCCAAGATGGTGCCTTGTTGCCATGTCTTCATATGGCAAAGGAATAGAAGAGCAAAAGGAACTCGAGAACTCCCTTCAACCTTTATTATAAGATCACTAATTTCACTCATGAGGGCAGAGCACTCAACTTGGTCACCTCTAAAAGAGCACATCTATTAATATTATAACATTAGGTGATATGAATTTTTTGTGGGATTTATATACTTATCTCTTCCTGAGCAACTAGACTCTCAGGCAACAGCCCCTAGAGTGGGCCTCCAAACTTAAGGGGGGAGGTCTGAGTCCTGTTCCTACTACAAAGTGGCAAGACCAGCATTTTGGAGGCAGTTATCAATCTTGCCTTCTTGAATATGAGAGGGGATTGTCCGTGGGGATCATCATGAAAGAGCAGTGTCCAATAGGGAGACAAGTGATGAGCTCATCGGTAACAGAAAGAAACAGCTTGCAATGGTCAAGTGAGGAGGTTGGAGTGAAAAAATCTGCAATAGTCACTTCAGAGTATATGTGACATGGTACCTTTGTAAACAGATATAAGTCACTGTCCCTTCCCCTACTCGACAATAAAGCCTGTGGGGAGTAGGCCAATAACGTGTGATTTAAAAGTATGATTTAATAGATAGAAGCTAGGACTCTTGACAGATCACCCTGTGTAAACCCCCAAGTTCAGTAACTTCACAGGCTGACAGGGAAAGCTTCATCTAAAAAAAGTCTCTACTTTAGTCATTTAGTTCATAAGCTCCATACACTAAGATCTCGTTCTGGCCAGTCTGGAGCAGGATATTTAACCTCATGTATTGGGGAGGGTCTCCTCCTTCAGCTAGACACTGACTCCATTGGTGCAAGATGAGCCATGCTGACCCATTGGAACCTAAATCTTTGACCTTTAAGTAAGGCTAGACATTCCTGTTAGGCAAAGTACCAAAAGAGACAGTTACTATACTCTTATCAGCAGAGGAAAAATTATGCCTCTTACTCAAGGGATGCAAAGTCTTTCCTAACAGGAAACTTTGTCAGAAAATTCCATGAGAGGCTTTATAGAGCAAGAGCTGAGGGATGCAGTGGGAAACATCATCCATGTTCCTAGAACAAAGAAAATAATGGATGTCATTAGTTTGTTTTTTCATAGCATTCCTTGATGAAAGCTGAAGGGATAACCCGAAACATAATCCAGCAAACACGATTGTGTGTGAGGCCAAGAAAATTTTGTCCCAGTACATGAGGATCCCATTCAACCTGAGGGTGGAATGTGGAATAACAAGAGTTGGATGTGCTGCATGATCTCCAATCAATTCTTCATAAACATCACTTCTCTCAATTAGTCTTTTGGAAAGCAGTTGATTTGAAATTAATTTCTAGGAAGGGTATATAAAATCAATGTTTTATTGTTCAAAGTTAATCTAATACTAAAAAAAATAAAATAAAGATGAGGTTCAGTTAGTATCCATCATTATGGTGATTAAACAGCTTAACCAAGACCTCTGATTCATATGAATCCCCATCCCTTTTTTGTTTAGGGTGGCCTTGCTCCATACAGGCAGAGCTAGAAGTTTTTTATACCACAAGTCAGCTGAATACTCAATTACAAGCTGAAGTCAAATTCCTACACATTTAGACCTTTTAGACTATAGGCAACTAGGTATTTGCCTGATCAGACTGCCATAACAAAATACCACAAGCTGGATGGACTAAACAATAGAATTTTATTTTCTCACAGTCCTGGAAGCTGGAAGTCCGAGATCAAGGTACCAGTAGAGTTGCTTTCCAGTGAGACCTCTTTCTAGCTTGTAAATGTCATCGTCTTGTCCTCACATAGCCTTTCCTCTGTGCATGAACCGAGAGAAAGAGAGAGAGAGTTTTCTGGTGTCTCTTACCTCCTTATTAGGGACATCATCTCTAACAGATTAGGGTCGCACTCCTATGACCTCATTTGATGTTAATCACCTCCCTAAAGGCCCTATGTTCAAATACTACCACATCGAGGATTAGGGCTTCAATATATGAGTTTTGGGAGAGGAGGGGGTGGGACACAATCAGTCCATAATAAGCTTTTTTTGCCCATGTTTAGAAATCTACCTCGGAGCTGGACTCGGTGACTCAGCCTGTAATCCTGCGCCTTTGGGAGGCTGAGGTGAGTGGATTGCCTGTCAAGACCCACCTGGGCAGCAAGACCTCATCTCTACAATAAATCAAAAAATCAGCCGGGCGTGGTAGCGCATGCCTGTAATTCCAGCTACTTGGAAGGCTGAGGCGGAAGGATTGCCAGAGCCCAGCAGGTCGAGGCTGTGGTGGCCGGGAGCGGCCACTGCACTCCAGTCTGGGTGACAGAGTGAGACTCCAACTCAAAAAAAAAAAAGAAATCTACCTCTGGCAGTTTCACTGAACTCCTAAAAGCCTAGCCTTGCTTTCAGGGACTGTATTTGCCCTCTGGTATCCAAGTCTTTCTGGCCAGGGAAGTAGAGATCTTTCCCTTTAGTGATCCTAAGAGATTTCCTAAAGCAGAGTTGGTGATTCTACAGGTCCTGGCAAATGTTGCAGGCAAGAGCTCATTCCACCCATGTGCCATTAGGGTCTGGAAATGAGAAATGGGTGAGAATAATGTCTAAAGGGGCAGCTGGTTTAGCACTTATTAAACCAGAATGGCTAGCTAGCATGTTTGTCTCTGCTTTTCAGCTCTGGAAGAAATATTGAATATGTAATCTGTGAAAGCAGGTTTTATGCCTGTGAGAGTTCATCTACCAAATGGATTAGCAACTCAACAGAGAATGTTTTTTATATTTATACAGAGTCATCCATCAGAAATTTAACTCCAAAGCTACTATATAGAATTCCAACTTAACCTTGGTTGCTAGGAGAAACTGCTGTTTAGAAGCCCTGTGAAGACAAACATCTGAGATTAAGACAGTATTTTAAAAGATTCATTTCAGATGATGCATTTGCTAGGTTGAAGACAAAATAATGTGATTTAGGACTCCAGAACTGATGTTCCTTTATGGGGGAGATGTGTTTGGATTCTGAGAGAGGTATGTCTTTAGGTGGCTCCACAGGGCACTACTGTCATCTAATTCTCGAAGTTCCTCTATGCCTTACAAGCTATGGCATCTCTCTAGTCCTGGCTGGCAGTACAGATAGGAGAGCAATAATTAAACCCCAGAGTGAGCTGTGGGGGGAAGATCCCCTGGGCCCAAATTCAGTGCTTTGGCCAGGAGATGGCAGCGT
The DNA here is from genome assembly GCF_000164805.1 of Carlito syrichta. Taxonomy (NCBI): domain Eukaryota; kingdom Metazoa; phylum Chordata; class Mammalia; order Primates; family Tarsiidae; genus Carlito; species Carlito syrichta. The sequence continues at coordinate 96,559 of NW_007094384.1, forward strand.
CTAATTACACAGCAGAACTCCCTGAGCTTTGAGGCAACTTGGCTTGGATGGAGTCACACTGGGTGGCTTCTGAGAGGGCTTTCAGGGAAGACAACCACAGTGACTGATTCAGTCAGGTAGGCATAGAGGGACATTGGCCTCTACAGATGTTCGTGATGATAGTTCTTGGGAGGATAATGACCAGGCTCAGTTAACTGAGCCAATCATAGATCGATCTGCAGAAAGGACCTCAAGAAGGGAAGGAGATGCTGAAAGGCAGAAGCAGAGCAAGGACAAGCCAGAGGAGAAGCAAGAGTTGGAAAAATAAGTGCAGGTCTTAGAAAAGAGCCAATTCCCTAGGAGGCTAGAGAAAAGACAAGTTATGTTAGTGGAGACCTCATTTCAAAGCACCAGCACTTAAGGCTCTGTTGACTTCTCCTCCATTAAACAAACAGAATGTGCTCCAAAGATATACTAAACTAGCATAGCTGACAGCAGATGAGCAAGACACAGATGATCTCTGATCTCTTAACTCTCCATTTTCTAATTAAGACACCTGACTTCTTTTTGCTGCCTTGAGAGTCGTATTCCTGACAGTGGTGAATAGTTGAGTCCCTGCTCTTTAGAGCCTATTATCTGACTAAAACCATGAGGGTACTTGGCTTATATGAGCGCTTTGGGGTCCACCAGAATGGAGGTGAGAGGGAGAGCTTTTATAAGATAGGAGATACTATGTGCCCAGAAAGAAAACGACCCATCAGTATTTTCATAACAACTTTGATTCCAAGATATAAACCAAGTGAACTTCAGTGATTTACCTAGAAGTGAAAATATCTAATAAAATAACTTTTACAAAAGTAATTTATACTTATTAAAAATGCTTTTCTATAATTCAATTTGATAATCAGTGTCTAATGAGACATGCTGTATTGTTGGTGAGCTCTTCTGGAGTGTATGAATAACTCAAGGTAACTTAGGTCTGAGAGTTTTGAGATCCCAGAACTCTGGATTTAGTCTATGTACTATGTTCATACACCATTATACAATCTAGTTTACGGTTTATGTAAGTAGAAATTGCACCTACATACTCTTTCAGGTTTCATAGGCTCATACATTAAGCTGTAGGAGTTTTGAACACCAGTAAATCCTCTCTGGAGCATTCCTTTTTGAGAAGGTACCTAATGGTGATCAAAGAACCAAGGTGAACTGACTTGCCCTGTCACATTCATTTAGAACCTTTTTCAGGTGGATGGGGATGAAGCCGCTGGTATTTCATCTCCCCATACAAGCTTGGTGATCATCCTTGAAATCCATCCAAAATATTGCAATGTCCACTATAGGCACTGTTTTCTCCTAATGTCAAGATGCAAAACCCATGTTGGCTTTCTTGGATATCTGTACTTCAGAGCCAGATGGATGACAGATGGGGGAGGAGCCGGCACTAGGCAGTGTGCCAGATCATGGGAAAAAATAATCGGAATCCAAGGCCCCAAAGAACATTTCTGAGATCAGAGGAGATCAGGCACGGTCAGGCTGGTAAGGATCGCCAGAGCTCAGCAGGTCGAGGCTGCGGTGGCTGGGAGCAGCCACTGCACTCCAGTCTGGGTGACAGAGTGAGACTCCAACTCAAAAAAAAAAAAAAACATTTCTGTTGTCGTGGAATTAGTGGCTAGAGGAGTCTTTGGGGGCATGCTAGTAGTAATCATGGAAAACTCTTTGGTGGGGCCAGATCCCAGTAAAACATTTATTCAAAGGTCTCTACTTTAGTGTTTTATTTTCATTATACTCCATTCTCTGGTATCACCTAACCTGTCAACCTATGAAATTTACTCTGAATTACTCTATTGGACCAGCTCACATGCAGATCAATGTATCATCCCTTATGTGCACCACTGTGTTTTGTTTTAATGTAATGGCTTTAACCCAAAGGAATGACTCATTTGAATACTTAAAGTTTGAGTCAAATGGTCCAGAGCAGTCTCTAGATGCTCCTGTAGCATCTCTCAGTCACCTGTGATTTCAGCCACACCTGTAGTGGACATTTACATCTCACTGGTAGTTTGCTCCCCAGTCTCTCACTGTCTGTCTTTTGGTGGGCTTGACTTTTATCAATCCAGGTTCTTTTCTATGTGCATCCCGGAATAGCTTAGGAGTTACTGTTCTTGGCAAGTCTGACAAGCATACAAATCCTTCCTTAAAGGTGAAAATTTGGTGTGTGGACTTCATTAATGTAACTCAAGCTGGCTTGTTTCCTTCCCTGTCCCAATATTCCTTTTTCACTCATTTCCTGGGTATAGGCAGTTTGTGTAGGAGGCAATCCCAAGTACTCATCTCAGTCTCCGCCTTTAGGGAACTGGATGGTCTGGTTGTTTGTATCCCCCAGAATTTATGTTGAAATCCTAATCCTGAAAAGGTGATGGAGGGGCTTTTTGGAGGTGATTAGGTTATGAAAACAGAGACCTTATGAACTGGATTAGTGTTCTCACAAAAGATTCTGTAGAAAGTTCAGTGATCTCTTCTACCATGCAAGAACACAGCAAGACAGCCATCTATGAATCCAATCAGCCAGTGCCTTTGACCTTGGAGTTTCCAGCCTCCAGAACTGTAAGAGATAAATGTCTGTTGTCTATAAGCCACCCAATCTGTGGTTTTTGTTATAGCAACAAAAACAGACTAATCACAAAGATAGGGATTCTAACTAGATATAAGCCCTAGGTTTAGGAGATTTGGGTCATACATTTAAAAAAGTATAATTCAAAAAAATGAGTGAAGGAAAAGTATGTAAGTCATAAAACCACAGCAAGGCATCATTTAATTGATGTGGAAAGAGAAGACTAGTGGTGAAGATAATCGTTGGCTTTGGGACTTCCATTCAGTGTTTTAAGTTTCCTCCAGTAGTGAGGAATGGGAAAATCAACCTCTAACATGCTCTTCATACTTTCATACTTTTTGTTTGCACCTTGTCAGAATTCTTCAGTGAGGGCTTTTTCAAAATTCTCTTTCTTTTCAATCAGGTGGAAGCCAATGTATCCTGATGCCTATACTGTCTTTGTGGCCACCTGCAACTCCAATTTTCTCATTCTTTAAAAGAGTGAAAGTCAGATCAAAGTTTATCTAGAGTTGATCAGATCTAAGTTCTGATTTATAGCCTGAGAGAGATTGTCTTACAAAACCAGCACCCAGAAGCAGCCATGGAAATGCCCTGCTCAGATCTCCTATCAAGAAAGGACTTGGCCACGGAGCTGTGAGGAGAGCTGTTAGCCTCTCTCCAGCACCTTAGGCAGCTCCCAGCCAAAGAGTTAGTATAGTTGGGATATTAGGACCTGCCTGGTCAGTTTTTACTAACCAGAGTCTAGGGGGAGTCTAGTGGGTAATTTTTACTCCATAGCCTTCTGGGGTTGGCCAAGGTATTGTCATATATGTAACATATTACCCAAAAACTTTTCAGCCCTCTCCTACTTTCTGTTTTTTTTTTTTATAGATGTTGTTCCCTAACAAGTCTCTTACATACCTAATTCTGTTTGAGCATCTGTTTCTTAGAGCATATGAACTGACACAATTGTAACAATGGTCTCAGAGAGCAGGATAGGGTTTGGGGATTGGATAACACACTTTTCAGCCTGCAATGAAAACCCAGTCTTGGTTGTTATGTGACACATGTATAGTCTATGGGGGGCAAGTGGAGTAAGTTAATAAAATGCATCCTGAGGAAGGGCCAAATCCCACCTGCCACCTGTTTTGTTGTTGCTTAAATTTCTTCCTTCCTTCCTTTCTTTTTTCTTTTTCTTTTCTTTTCTTTTTTCTTTCGTTCTTTCTCTTTTTTTTGAGCTGGAGTCTCACTTCATCACCCAGGCTGGAGTGCAGTGGCACGCTCAAAGCCAACCCAGCGTCGACCTGGTAGGCTCCGGTGATCCATTCACCTCAGCCTTCCAAGTAGCCAGAACTGCAGGCACGTGCTGCCATGCCTGGTTAAATTTTTTTATTTTTATTGTAGAGACGAGTTCTCACCAAGTTGCCTGGGCTGGTATCAAGCCCGGGAACTCAGGCAATCCACTCACCTCGGCCTCCCAAAGTGCTGGGATTACAGACTAAGCTATTAAGCCCAGTCTTTTTGCTTAAATTTCTGTTAAAAAGTCTTGATTTTTTATCTTTAGTTGTTTTAATTTAATTAGATTTATTTTTAGTAGTTTTAGACTTTTAGTAAGATTTAGCAGAAACTCTCTTACTGCTCCCTCCCCAAATTTGTCCTGTTAATAATATCTTGCATTTAGTATAGGACATTTGTTACAACTGGTTGACCAGTATTGGTACAATATTATTAACAAAAGTCCATAGCTTATATTACAGTACATCTTTGTATCGTACATTCTATGGGTTCTGACAAATGTATAATGACATATATCCACTATTATAGTATCAGACAGAATAGTTAGTTTCACTACCTTAAACATACTCTGGTCTCCTCCTACGCTCCCTGAACCCCTGGCAACCACTGATCTTTTTACTGTCTCCATGGATTTGCCTTTTCCTGAATGCCATAGAGTTGGAATAATGAAACCACTTATTTTTGTGTTTGTTTTTTTTTTAAACTATTGGACATGACCTCATCCATTTATTTACCAAACATATTGGCTTTGTAGACTAGTTTTTGGAAAGTTTACTGACTCTTGGTCTATGGCACAAGGTGGCAGCTGCGTTGCTAAAATTTTCTTCAGGTTGGCTTGGGAGAATGTTCTAGTGGAGGGGAACACTATGGCCAGAGTAATTGTTTAGCCACTTGAGAAGCAGGTGTAAATGGGTTTTGGGGAACATGCAGAGGATAGAAATAGAATTGGCTGACTGGTACTAAATTGCATTGATCCACTAAAGAGAGATAATTCAAAACTGAGGCAGGTAACAAACAATTATAAACTAAATGTGAAGGCAAAAGAACTTCTTTAGAAACTTCCAAAAAGCCCTTATCTCCTGAAGTAAAAGAACAAAAGAAATTGAAAACTAAACTCTGGATTTAATTGTTAGAGTTGCCAAGATGCAAAGCCAATGAAATGTTCAAATGAGGTAGATATGCTGTACCAAAGCCAGGACCCTGGTTAAACAAACCTGGAATGCTTAATATGGGATGGGACAGTGTGATTCTCAAAATTCCTCTGAACCCTTAGACACTGCAGATGTAGCCCACTTTTCCCTTCCCTATTAATAATCACCTCTTACCCCTTGTGATGGTTAATTTTAGGTATCAACTTAACTGGATTTAGAGATACCCAGATAGGTGGTAAAGCATTATTTCTGAGTATGTCTGTGAGAGCATTTCTAGAAGAGATTGGCATTTAATCAGTGGACTAAGAAAGGGAGATCCAGCCTCATCCAATGTAGGCAAGCATCAGTCAATTGACTGAGGCCTGGAGAGGACAAAGAGGAAAAGGAAAGATACATTTGCTCAGTATTTCTTCTGGAGCTAGGATACCCTTCCTCTCCTGCCCTTATATATCAGAACTCTACGTTCTCCAGTCTTTGGACTCTAGGTACCTCTGGCTCTGAGGTCTTCTTGGACTGGACCATGATACTAGTGTCCCAGGGTTTTCAGCTTGCAGACAGCCTGCTGTAGCACTTCTCAGTCTTCATAATCATGTGAGTCAATTTCCCTAATAAATCCCCTCTCATCTGTCTATGCTGTCTATGTAGCCAGCAGCTCATTCATCTAGCTTATTGGTCTGTCTCTTTGGAGAATCCTAACTAATATAACCCAGGTTCCCCACACCTGCGGTGGCCTCTTCTTCACAGAGCAATAGGGGCTTCCCTTCATAATCTGCCCCTTATCTTTCATTTGATAGCCAGGTTGGTAACTGGTATTAAGTCACAGCATAATCCAGCCATGGATATACAGGGCCTGATCAGGTAAAAAAGGTACTTTGTCCCTCAAGAAACTGCAAGAATTGGTTAGCACAAACTGACAGAGGCTGGGAGAATATTTGTCTATATAGATTTTGAGTGTGCTGGATCAAGGGAGGCAGAAAATTGGCTAAGGAAGAGTTTGTTGTCTTAGGGTACTACTTCAGGATACTGGATTCAGTACCCTAGCAAGGACCTCGGGGGATTGGGCAAACTTACCTCCATAGGGTTCCTAGAATCCTAAAAAATACAAGGACCCATGCTAAGCTAAGTTGAAATACTTTATTTGCAATAACAGAGAGTAAAAGAAGGAATTAAAATGCCCAAGGACATGGGCATATTGAATTAAACATATTTTGTTATGAATAGGAACACACCATGGGATTATGTCACATGGGAAGTCCAAAAGACACCAATTCACCAAGGCCATTAAGAATGAAAGAGGGGAGCCACTGTGATGTTCAACAGTCACTATCCTCTGCAGGCCAGTTAAAGACAGTAGAAGGTGCAATCACAGATCTTGGCTCATTGCTAACAGTGGAATGAAGCAAAAAAGGCCAGGTGGCTGCACTCAGCCACCAAAAGCCAGTGTGTCATGATTATTATAATGCTAGGTGAGGTTGGAATGGTAGCCTTGTAACCAAGAAGGAATCACATGTAGAGAGTTATGGAGATGTGTAATAGAACACAGCATTTGCAGAAGTAAAATACATGGAAATTAATGAGTATTTTGATTAACAGCATAATGAGAAGAAAGAAGGAATGGCTGAGAAGGCTGAGAATGGCTACTCAAATAAAGTCATAAGAATAGGGGCCACAGTGACAGACAGAGACTATACATGAGCCCAACAATGTCAACTCATACTTATCAAGGACAATCTGCTACTGCTACTTCTGATGTTCAACCTGCCAGCAACCAAGATCAGTAGTGAGTCCCTGATAGTGTGCTACCTTTTGAGCCACTTGAAATCAAATTAACTACACTGAACTCTTTGTTCCAGAAAAACTAGTGAATGATTCTCATAGGAATAGACACTCCTGGCATGGGTTTGCCTTTCTTGCCATTAGCACCTCATTCAGCACCACTGCCTGGGGAATTGCAGAATGACTGACCTACACAATACAGTATCTGACCAAAGCCTCTCATTGAGCCCTGGGCCTGGGCCCCTTATTGTGAGTTCCCTAGATCATATCACAAACCACACCATCCCCAAAAGCAGCTAGCCTCATAAAGCCTTGGAAAGTCCTGCTGAAAGCAGAGCAAAAGCTCCAATACAGATAGGGTTCCTTTCTCCAGAGAGTACTGTGTGCACTGTTGAGAGACCTATAAATGATACTGTGACTCCAATAGGGAGCACATTTGGACCAGGAAGCAAGGATTGGAAGCAGGAGTTGCTTTATTCATCATCATCCCCAACATCACACTAGGGGAATATTGTGCTTTCTCATCCACACACATTTGGCCTCTGCAAGGTTAGAGATCCTGGTCACCAAATTAAGAACTGTATTGCCTAGTAACTCATAGAGATAACCAGTAAACTGTGAACTATGATTACCAGAACATAGATTCTTTCCTTGGAATTATGCTCCAGTTGCCCCCAGTGGTAGCCGGCTTGATAAACTGTGCTTAATTGACTACTTTGCCTCCCTGTCTCCCTTCCCCACTCTCTCCTACCAGAGCTCCCCCTATCTCTCAGGTAAATTATTTTCATTCTTATCTTGGGTTCTCATTCCAAATCTGAGCTAATCTAATGCATCTATACTCAATGAACCCTGAAGCAAGAATCTTCTAGTCCTGTCTTTTGATAGTTCTACTTTGGGAGTTAACATACTATGACCACTGTAAGATGATGTTTAAGTGGTACCTGATGGATCCTGCCTGACCATGAATCCTTTCATCAATCCAAGAACACACATGGTCTAGGATTGTGACATCATGTTTTATAATAAATAACATATTTTTGTTATGTATCCTTGCTCCTGGCACAGAGCTCCTACAATTCTTGTAGCTCCCTGAGCACAATGGCATTACAGTGGGAAATTGTTGCAGCTCTGGGTAATTGTGCATTGAAATACTTTCAGGTATTTCTCCTGGCCCACATCTTGAGTGGTAACAAACTCTTCTTTCATGAACTTTCTCCATTAGAATCTGACTACCTCCTCCTGGATGATGAAAACGCTCATCATGCTCTACCACAGAGGCCCTAAACTCAGATACCTACAGGAGTCATCAGGTAAGGCAGATGAGTGATGTCTCAGTGAATAAGACTGCGGAGTTATGGGGACCAGATGGAACTGAAGAAAACATACCTCATAAAGGTACAGCTGCAATTCCATGTCTCTGTTTTGGTTCCATGGAGGAGTTTTCCCAGAAAAGGAAGATTTTCTATAAAAATTTTGGATGAAAAAAATCATGTGTGGATCACCCATGTCCTTTTCAAAAATATATTATAATTATAATTTAAAGATGTGGGGTACAATTCCGAATTAAGTACATAAGTGGTCAATGTACAGGTAAAGTTTGGGTCTCCCGTTGGTCTTCACCTGTTTTGGAATCAGGTACCCTTATTGATGTTATGTGCCCCGCTCCCTCCCTTGGCAGTGTCCCCCTACTGCCAGTCCCTTTCTTGTAGTATTATGATAAGCATTCAGGGTTCACTTATGAGTGAGAACACGTGGTACACAGTTCTTGGTTTCTGTGATAGATCACTGAGTATGAGAAACTCTAAATCCATGCAAGTTGCTGTGAAGTCCATAATTTTGTCCTTCTTTATGACTTCATAATATATGTATATGAACCACATTTTTTCTATGGGCAGCGAGTTTGGTTCCATGTTTTTGCTATTGTGAATAGTGATGCAAAAGCATGTGTACACAGGCATCGTTTCTTGTAGATTTATTTGAATTCCTCCAGGTATATTCCCAGAAGAGGGATTGCTAGGTCATATAGAAGGCTGATTTTTAAACCTTTTAGAAATTGTCACACTGTTTTCCACAGAAGTTGTACTAGTTTACACTCCCACCAACAGTGTAGAAGCCTTCCATTTTCTCAATGTTTTTTAAGTTATTAATGATGACCATTCTGACTGGATTTAAGTGGTATCTCAGTGTGGTTTTGATTTGCATTTGTTTGATGATTAATGAGGCTGAGCATTTTTTCATCTGTTGGCTGTTTGTACTTCTTTTGAGAAGTGTCTCTTCATATCTTTTATTTTAAAGATATGAATTGGGGTACAATTCAGGATTAGGTATACAAATGGTCATCGTACAGTTAAAGTTTGGGCCTCCCTTTGGTCCCATTTCACCTAGTTTGTGATCAGATGCCCTTATTGATGCTATGTGCCCCCTCCTCTCCTGGCGGTTCCCAGCCACTGTCAATCCCTTTCCTATAGTATTATGGCAAATGTTCAGGGTCCGCTTATGAGTAAGAACATGTGGTACTCAGTTCTTTGCTTCTGTGATAAATCACTGAGTATTATAGACTCTAGATCCATCCAAGTTGCTGCAAGTTGCTCCATAATTGTGATCTTCTTAATGACTGCATAATATTCCATCATGTGTAAATCCAGTCCAGTTTCAATAGGCAGCACAGTTGGTTCTATGTTTTTGCTGTTGTGAATGGTGCTTCACTAAACATGCGTGTGCAGGTCTTTTTTGTAGAGTGATTTACATTCCTCTGGGTGTATTCCCAGAAGGGGGATTACTGCATCGCATGGAAGGTCAATTTCTAGTTCTTTTAGGAATTGCAACACTGTTTTCCATAGAAGTTGAACTAGTTTGCATTCCCACCAAGTGTAGAAGCATTCCCTTTCCTCCACATCCTTGCCATCATCTGTTGTTGTTTGTTATATTAATGATGGTCATTCTTACTGTAGTTAAATGGTATCTCAATATGGTTTTGATTTGCATCTCTCCGATGATTAGTGAGATTGAGCATTTTTTCATGTGTCTGTTGGCTTCTTGTATGTTTTCTTTTGAGAAGTGTCTATTCATGACCTTTGTCCACTTTTTAATAGGTCTGTTGTTTGTTTTTTTTCCTTTTAGCATGTTTGAGTTCCTTTTAGATCCTGGATGTTAGGCCTTTAAATCAGATATGCAGTTGGAAAATAATTTTTCCAATTCTGTGGGCTGTCTCTCCACTCTCTTGGTTTTTTCTTTTGCTTTGCAGAAGCTTTTCAGTTTGATGAGGTTCCACTTGTCTATCTTATCTCTTATGGCATGGACTTTTGGGGTTTTGATCAGGAACTGGTTGCCTATTCCCATTTCTATAAGGGAATCTCCTATGTTTTCTAAGATTCTTAACATTTGAGGATTTATGTTTAGGTTTTTGGTCTATTTAGAGTTGATTTCTGTGAATGGTGATAGGTAGGGGTCCTGTTTCATTCTTTTGCACATGATCAGTCAGTTTTCCCAGTCACATTTACTGAACAGGTTCTCCTCTCCCAAGTGGTTTTTGTTGGAGACTTTGTAGAGATAAATTGGTTGAGAAATTGAGGTTTTGCTTCCAGAATCTCTATCCTGTTCCATTGCTCTATATGCCTGTTCTTGCCCCAATACCAGGTTGTTTTGATTATTGTAACCTTATAATAAAGTTTAAAGACTGGAAGTGTAATACCTCCCACTTTGTTCCTTTTGCTAAGGATTTTTTTCTTTTTTCTTTTTTTTTTTTTTTTTTTTTTTGGCTATTTATGGTCATTTATGTTTCCATATGAATTTCTGTATTGTCTTTTCCAGGTCTGAGAAGAATGATGTTGGTAATTTAATGGGTATTGCATTAAATCTGTAGATTGCCTTTGGTAGGATGGAGATATTAACAATATAGATAATTCCAATCCATGATCATGGAATATTTTTCCATTTGTTTGTGTCATCTTTGAATTCTTTGAGCAGTGTTTTGTAGTTTTCATTGTGAAGGACTTTCACTTCTCTGGTTAGGAAGATGCTGAGGTATTTCTCTCTTTTTGTGTGGCTGTTGTCAATGGGATTGTGTTTTTTATTTGGCTCTCTGCCTGTTTGTTGCTGGTGTATAAGAATGTGACTGTTTTTTTCATGTTTATTTTGCACCATGAGATTTTCAAAAGTTCTTTATCAGTGCAAGGAGGTTTTGACAGATTCTCTTGAATTTTTTAGGTATAGGACCATATTGTCAGAAAAGAAAGATAACTTGACTTCTTCTTTTCCTATTTATATACCCCTGATTTACTTCTCTAGTCTGTTTGCTCTATGTTGAACAGAGGGGTGAGAGTGAGCAATCTTGTCTTGTTCCAGTTTTCAGGGACAATGCTTCTAATTTCTGTTCATTTAGCAATATTATGTCTGTGGACTTACCATAGATGGTTCTCACTATTTTGAGGTATGTTCTCTCTATGCCTAAGTGTTCAAGGGTTTTAATCAAGAAGTAATGCTGGATTTTATTAAAAGCTTTTTCCACATCTATGATAAAATCATGTGATTCTCATTTTTACATCTGTTGATGTATTTAATTACATTTGTGTTCTTGTGGATGTTGAACCAGCTCTGCATCCTGATGATGAAGCCCACATGGTCATGATGGATGAATTTTGAGATGTGTTTTTGGATCCAACTTACTAGAATCTTGTTGAGGATTTTTGCATCTATGTTCATCAGGGATATTTGACCTGTAGTTCTCTTTTTTTGATGGTTCTTTATCCGGTTTGGATATTAGTGTGATGTTACCTTCATAAAATGATTTGGGGAGAGTTCCATCTTTCTTGATTGTCTGGAATACTTCTTTCAATAGGATTGATATTAGCTCCTCATTGTATGTTTTGTAAAATTCCACTGGAAAGTTATCTGTTCCAGGACTTTTTTTTTTTTTTGGTAGGTAGTTTTCTTATGATAGAGTTTTTTTCTATTTAGGATCTCAATTTCTTCTCCTTTCAACCTTGGGAGATTGTGTGATGTCAGAAAGTCCTCCATTTCATTTAGGCTGTGGTGTTTGTTTCCATACAGGTGTGCATAGGAATCTCTGATAATCCTTTGTATTTCTTTGGAAATACAAAGAAATACCAGTCAGTTGGAACTTCTTCTTTTGCATTTCTGATTGTGTTTATTTGGACTTTTTCTCTCTTTTTCTTTGTCATTTTGTCTAGAAACCCATCAATCTTGTTTATCCTTTCAAAGAATTAGCTTTTTGTTTTGTTGATTTTTTTCTGATATTTTTGTCTTCTATGTTCCATATTTTGGCTTTTACTTTGGTGATCTGGATTCTTCTGCTGAAGTTAGGGTTTTGGTAATCTTGCCTTTACAGCTCCCTTAGGTGATTTGTTAGGTTGTTAACTTGTTCTCTATTTTCTTGATGTGTGTTCATAGAACTATAAATTCTCCTCTTAGTACTGTTTTTGTGGCATCCCAGAGGTTTTGGTAAGATGTTTTTACATTTTCATTTGTCAGGAATCTTTTAATTTCTTTTTGATTTCTGTGTTGACCCAAGAGTTGTTCAGCATCATGTTGTTTAGTGTCTTTGTCTTTGTGGGTTTTGGAGGAATTTTGTTGGTGTTGTGTGTGTTTTTTTTTTTATTCCACTGTGGTCTGAGAAGGTGCATGGCAGCATTTCAATCTCATGAAATTTGTTTATGCTTGATTTGTGGCCAAGGGTGTGATTGATCTTGGAGTACATTCCATGTGGTGATGAGTGGAATGTATATTCTGTGGCTGTTGGGTGCAATGTTCTGTAGGTATCTAAGTCCATTTGGTCAAGCATCAAATTGAGGTTTTGGATCTCCTCATTAATTTTTTGTCTCAATGATCTATCTAGGGTAGTCAGTGGGGTATTTAAGTCTCCAGCTATGTTAGTGTTAGAGTCAATATCTTTTTCTAGTTTACTTAGTAGCTGCTTCATAAAATCTCATGCTCCTGTGTTGAGTGCATATATGTTTAGGATGAATATTTCTTATTGATGGATCAAATATTTTATCTTTATGTAGTGTCCTTTCATATCTTTTTCAATTTTTGATAGCGTAAAGTTGTTTTGTCTAATATTAAAATCACGACTCCTTCTTCCTTTGTGATCTGTTTGCCTGAAAATTTGTTTTCCACCCTCTGACTCTGAGTCTGTGGGCATTCTTTATAGTGAGATGTTTCCTGGAGACAGCAAATATCTGGGTCATTTTTTTTCTTAATCCATTTTTCCATTCTATGTTTTCTCAGTGGTGCATTTAGTTCTTTCACATTCAGACTGATTATTGAAATGTTAGAGCTTGTCTCTGCCATAATACTCTTAGAAAGCTATTTTGTTTTTGTTTAGTTTTGTGTTTCTATATGTGTGTATTTTCATTTTTGTGTGTATGCTGTGTGTTCTGCTGCTTCTCTGTTTGTTTGTGGTCTTGTGAAGTATATTTTTTTGAAGTTTCTTTTTTCTTCTTTGCACAGCACCTTTTTATATGTCTATTGTAGAGTTGGTCTCAAAGCAGCATATTTTCTTAGGAATTGGATGTCTGGGAAGGATTTCAATTCTGTCACTGAAGAAGCTTAGCTTAACTGGAGAGGAAATTCTTGGTTGAAATTGTTTATCTTTGGTAACATGAAAGTTCAGGGTTCGATTCCTTCTGGTCTGTAGTGTTTCTGCAGATAAATCTGCAGCAAGTCTAATTGGTCTCCCCCAGTAAGTAGTCTGACCTTTTTTCCTTGCTGCCTTTAGGTTATTTTCCTTTATACCTACTTTGTGTAGGCAAATTACTATGTTTCTAGGGGTTGGTCTTCTCATAAGATGTCTTGGAGGGGTTCTCTGAATCTCTTGTGCTTGTATAGTTGTCTCTCTGGCCAGATGAGAGCAGTTTTCTTGAATGACCTCATAGAATGTTTGTTCCAAGGTGTTTTCTATTTTTCTATTTCAGATATTCCAGTCAGATGTAGGTATGGTTTCTTGATAAAATTGCACATCTCTTGAAGACTTTGTTCTTTCTTCTTAAGTTTGTTTCCTGAATTTTTTAATAAATTGTGATAATTTCATATTTTGGTCTTCCAGCTATGAGATTCTTTCATCTGTTTGGTCAATTCTGCTTCATATACTTGTCAATTTGTTATTTATTTCTTGGATGGAGTCTTTTATTTCTGTTATTTCTAAGTATGCTTTCTTGAGTTTGTCCAACTCTGTTGCAATTTCATTTAGTTTTAGCCCTTTCATTTCTTGCTTTTTATTCATTCTATCCAATGATTCTCTGATCTCTGTAAGTACCTTCTGGGTACTGTTGTTCCTGGAGATAGCCATTGTTTGTGCCTTGTAGCTGTTGTTTCTAGCACTGACTCTTTGCTGGGGCTCTGATAGTGACCAGCAGTTCTACATGCGTTTTTCTTCATTTGTAGCAGTTTTCTTATCTTTCTCTTTAATTCCTTTGCTCAGTGGAAAATGGAAAAGCAGTCACTTCTGATCTTTGCTCTACCTTCTGTCCTTCCTTAGCCAGGGCTCTGGGTTTGTTCAATTATGAAGTAGGGCTGAGGGTGGGGTATTGTGCTGTCTTTTTAAAATTTTGAGCATTTACTAGGGGATGGGGGCATTGCAAGGATTTGGATCCTATTGGCAGGTCATAATGCTTGCTATCTGGTAAATGGGCCAGCTGGAACTTGCCCTCCATCTCTGAACAATATGACCTTACAGCAAGTATGCTTGCATAGCAACTGAGTCCAAGACAGGGTATAAGAGAGAAAAGAGAGGGAAGAAGGAGAGAAAAAGAAAAAGGAGGAGAAAGAAAAAAAGAAAGAAACATACACCAAAAAGAGAGAGTGAGAACAAAGAAAGAGAAATAGAAGAAGGAAATAAAAGAGAAAACCAACAACAAAGGAAGAGGCCAAATGAGATAATCAAACAAACAAACCAATACTGCCACCAGCCTCCTTCTTAGTCAGCTCTGCTATCTGAGTCTAACACTCAGCAACTGGCTCAGGGTGGAGGATGAGTTGCCGGGGATTCTGCATCTGCCATTACCTGCCAGGGCTTGTGCACTGGGTGCAATTTTCTCTGATGCCACAAAGAGCAGCCCTAACGCAATGCAGAAATCAGTGCCTGGTTTCCAAATGAAGTTCTGCTGTTCCACAGAGGCTACCCTGGAGCATTTCTCTGTCCAGGTGTTAGAGAGTCTGCTCAGTTTCTCTGCTGGCTGCTGTTCCTGCCACTATTGGGGTCGATAGTTCCCTTCCCAGCAGTTACCAGTCTCCGGATCTCAGGACCTGGTGACTCAGGGTGGACTCCTTGCTGCTTCCTTGGGAGTCTGCCTCAGGATCCCTCCCTACATTCCCTCTGCATCTCTTGTTGCCTACATTTAACTAGCTCCAGCAGATATTCCCAGGAAAAACTACCAAATTGTCTGCTTCTAGGTCTCCCACTTTGTGTTTGGTTTAGTGTGGGGGTGAAGCGTCTGTCTCTCCTGTATCCTACACTTGGAGTATCCTCTCTGGGCAAACAATGGTTGATTTCAGAAGGGTGCAGAGATTACCCCTTAGTCTCAGGATGCAGGCTACTCAGAATTGGGCAAGAAAAGGCAGCTAACTACCCAGTCCAAGGACAGAGAAAATGGCAGTGGTCTGTGTTTTTTCCTCTAGTGGGTCTCAGCTCCAGATTTCCTCCCCTTGCTTTCTTCACAGGGCTGCTGCCAGTGCCTGGCCTATTGCTGGAGGTGGTAGTGTGGGTCAGGTGTCAAGAGGCAGCTCTTTTCTGCTTTTTCCTTAGAGTTGTCCTGAGAATGGCGGCTCCTTCTGTGCACAGCAGGCACCAAATTCAGAGCAGAAGCAAATTGCAGCTTTTCTGCAGGGGTGCCCATGTGCTTAATCTTGTGATTACCCTCAGTTGGACATTCGCTCACCCACTTACATACACAAACGGACACATATTCGGTTTTTTGTGCACTCACCATTGCAGAGACGCTCAGATTCTGACCACTTTAACCCTTTTGCCCCCTTTTTCATAGGACTATTTGTTTTTTCCTTTCAGCACATTTGAGTTCCTTGTAGATCCTGGATGCTAGGCCTTTGTCACATAAACAGTTGGTAAATATTTTTTTCTCATTCTGTGGACTGTCTCCCCACTCTCTTAATGGCTTACTTTGCTTTGCAGAAGGTTGTCAGTTTGATGAGGTCCTATAAGTCTATCTTATCTCTTATGGCATGGGCTTTGGGGTTTTTGATCAGGAACTGGTTGCCAATCCAATTTCTGTATTTTCGAAGATTCTTTTTTAAACAAATTTATTTTACTTATTTATTTTTTTAATTATAAAGATGTGGGGTACAATTCAGGGTTAGGTATACAAATGCAGGTACCCTTGTTGATGAGGTATGTCCCTCCCTCCCCTAGCAGTTCCCCTCAGCTGCCAATCCCATCCCTCCTCCCCTGACAGTTTCCCACTACTGCCAATCCCTTCCGTATAGTATTATAATTGTTCAAGGTCCGCTCATGAGTGAGAACATATAGTACTCTGTTCTTTATGTTTTACTTTTAGGTCTTATAGTACTCTGTTCTTGAAGTTTTACTTTTAGGTCTTTGATCCATTTAGAGTTGATTTTTGTGTATGGTGATAGGTAGGGGTCCTGTTTCATTCTTCTGCATGTTGTCAGCCAGTTTTCCAACACCATTTACTGAATAGGTTCTCCTCTCCCCATGGTTGTTGTTGGAGTCTTTGTTGAAGATAAGCTGGTTAAAAATTTGAGGTTTTGCTTCCGGAATCTCTATCCTGTGCCATTGGTCTATATGCCTCTTCTTGTACAAATATAAGGCTGTTTTGATTGTTGTAGCCTTGTAATAAAATTTAAAGTCTAATACCTCCTGCTTTGCTTCATTTGCTAAGGATTGTTTTGGCTACTTGTGATTGTTTATGTTTCCATATGAATATCTGTATTGTCTTTTCTAGGTCTGAGAAGAATGACATTGGTAATTTAATGGGTATTGTGTTAAATCTGTAGATTGCCTTTGATAGGATAGACATATTAACAATGTTGATTCTTCCATTCCATGAGGATGAAACATTTTTCCATTTGTTTGTGTCTTCTTTGATTTCTTTGAGCAGTGTTTTGCAGTCTTCATGGTAAAAATTTTTCACTTTTCTGGTTAGGAAGATGGTTATTTTTTTGTGACTATTGTGAATGGGGTTGTGTTTTTTATTTGGTTCTCTGCTTGTTTGTTGTTGGTGTATAAAAATGTGACTATCTTTTGCAGATTTATTTTGTACCCTGAGACTTTGTCAAAGACCTTTATCAGTGCAATGAGATTTTGACAGACTTCCTTGGGCTTTCCAGGTATAGGATCATATCGTCAGCAAAGCTTAACTTCTTCTTTTCCTATTTGGGTACCCCTGATTTCCTTCTCTTGTCTGATTGCTCTAGCTAGGACTTCCAACACTATGTTGAACAGGAGGGGTAAGAGTGGGCAGCCTTTTGTTGATCCAGTTTTCAGGGGAAATGCTTCCAGTTTCTGTTCTTTTAGAAATATGTTGGCTGTGGGCCAAACCCAACACATCTGCAGACAAGATCTCTCTCACTGATCATTGTCATACAACCTTTGTTCTATAGTTTATAAAGCATTTTCACATTCTTCTACTTTCACAAAAGACCCTAGGAGTTTTTTCATTTTCCCGAATAGGAAATCAAGTCTCTGAGTAAGTGTTCTCCTCATCATCACTCAGCTCAAGAATTAGACAGCTCGAGCTCAAACCCATCTTGCTTTTCAAAATTAGCCTTTGTACTTTCGATTACACAATACTCTCCTTCCCTTCTAACAGGGTATGACTATGCAAGCCAATAATAATATGCTAAAAGTTTGGCACTGGTTTCAGAAAAGGCCTATTTATCATGAACAGTCAGTACTACTTCCATTAGAAATAACCAAAAAAAGCTGTAGGGGTTGCATTGGGGTTGGGAAAGAGAAAAAAGAGTTCAGATTCTATAACCAGGTCTATAAAAGTGACTCAATGTGGTAATTGTCTTTTTCGAGGCCTGATCAATATGGCCATGTAAGCCTCTGGGAAATAGGGGATTTAGGTCTCTAAAACTAGTTTTAATTTTCTCACAAAATGTACAATAACTACATAGAAAATCCTGCAGTTAAGACATAAGTTGGTATCACTTTACAAATGAGCCCCCTGAAGTAGGATTCCAACACCAAGGAGCCCACACCACCCTCACACTCCTCCATTCTTCTTCTTTGGGCAGTTACTCTGTGCCAGTTCAGGTTCTCTGAGTATCAGACACCGGGATGGATTAGACATGCACACTATGGGAAGATGCCTTTGAAGTGTAAAGGAGGAAGGAGCAATTGCAGGCAGGCAGAGCCTTCAGACCATCATGCTGATCTGACACATGTGAAAGGAGAGATGGCAGGAAGTTTTAGGTAGAAAGAGCTTCAGACTGCAGTGCAGTTCAAGACTATCGCAAGCAGGCTGATAAGAAGTCCCTGAGCCAAACCTGCCTGTTGGAGGGAAACTGCATCAGGCAGGAGAGGCCTGGCTTTGGTACTCCTGCTCTGTCATCATCTGGGGGTCCCACTGACTGGTAAATGCAATAGGGGGTCCAAAGGGGCAGCATTGAGGTTGCTGGTCAACTATATTCCCGGCTACTGGTTTCTGGATAGGGCTGAGAGGGGCACTTCCATGCCCTGCCCCCTTCACCTTATTTGGATACAACTCAGGTGACCTCACAACAAAGCGGGAGCTTGCTGTCAAGGTGAGTGAAGGGGTTTCGTGGAACCTCATAAATTGTGACTTTCTTTCTCATCTGAGTTTTTGAACAATATAGTCATGGTACAAAAGTCAGCAGATGGTGGCTGATGTACTATCTTTCCTACTGATATATGTGCAGGCAAGTGGGCTTCTCAAAACTAAGCCACAGAATTAGACATGTGGACAGCCAGTTCAGCAACACTGACTACTAAAGGACTCTCTACATCACATGTTGTCTCTGGAAAACTGACAGCATGCAAGAATGGGGAAGAACATGTGATTCCTGTATGCAGCTTCTCCTCTGAAAGAAGAAAGGAGCGACTGGTTTACATATACCCAGTTTACCCTTTCAGGGAAGGGGAAGGAGTGAAGAGAGAAAAGTCAAGAGTATTTTAGCTACTGAAGCTACCTCTACATGGAAGGAAAATTTAGGTGTGAGGAAGAATTGTTCTCTTTCCTATTGGTTCTAGTTTGAGTTCCCCCCAAACAATCAAGGAGTTGAGTACAGGAGGTTGACTTGTGGTCCCAGTTGGCACAAGTGAAGGAGTTGGGAGAGTGAAATGGAAAAGATATTGTAGACTGATTTTTCTAGAAGCAGGTGCTATGCAGACCTAATGGTGCAGGATTTTTCTTAGGAATAAACATCTGGAAAGGAGAGAAGAAGAAGCAGGATTAGGAAGTCAAACCATGACGCAGGCCTAACAAAGCTTTGGTCAACCTGTCAGGGAGCTATGGAGCAAGATTTTCCCAACAGCACCATCCTGTACAAAACCAAAAATGGCCATGCCTTTGTACCCTCATCTCATATTGTCACCAGATGTGAGCTGCCCAGAAAGGGTGTGACCTCAGGTAAGTCAGCTCTTGGACTAAGGCAGGCCCTGTTGGGTCTGATGGCTGGAGCAGCTATTCACATTCCCTAGATCTAGACAGTGCATCTCCTTGTCTGTCATGGAGGAAAGTCAATACAGTGTTTGCTGAGAAGGATACCACTGAGGGCAACTAAAGGTCAATTTCCACTGGAATTTTCTGAGCATCCACTGCAAATTTTCCTCAGAGTTATCTTATCAAGGGATAAGAAAGCTGGGATATTTCTCTACTGGCTCCCATCTATGACTGGTTGAGGGTTATCCTTGGGAGTATTAAATTCCTGGCACTTCCAGGTCTCCCAGTGCACATGTGAAACAAGCACATGTAGTACCAGAGACAACCCTCAATAGAGCAGTTTGAATAGATGCCTGAAGTAGGAGGCTGTCTATTACAGCTGTGACCAGCTCAGAGTTATGCCAGGGGCACATAGGGTGTGATCAACAGTGACTATCTTACCCCTGACTATGCCTAGTTATGTCATCTGTCCTAATGTAAAACCAAGTAGAAATTCAGAGTTTTTTTGCTTTATTTTTGAGTTGTGACCAGTGGGTATATGATTCTTAGCTGGTCCAATTCTAGTAAATATGGGCTTCAATACTCATTCTAGAAGTAGAAGACGAATAGAGTGTGGGATGACAACTGATAGCACCTTAATTCCATTGGGGCAGGAGGCTGCAATTCAGGCTGCCTTTAGAACAACCTTGATTTTCAGAAGGAATATAGAGTCTACTCTGTGAGAATAAATGTTCAACTTGGTGAGATGTTTGAGCCTCTTTCAAGTCATACCATAGTTCAATATAACAATTCTGCACCACACACAAAACCACAGTGGAGGAATCCCGAAAGGAAATTTAATTGGAGTTTTCTAGCTCCCAAGGGGTTATCCTGCTACAGCCCACCCCTACCCTTCAACCTTCTCATGTCTGGTGTGATCTGTAGAAATAAAAGTCACACATGTGGATGTCTGCAGATAGATTTCTATGAGCTAAGCTTTTTGAATGGCTTATAGTTCCTAAGTCTAAGAATTTCTACCCTTGTATAATATAAGTCATTAGTGATTGCTGGTCTAGAGCTAATGCCTACAGGGTTGTTGTTTTTCTCTATTGTTTAAAAGGGAGCTTTTCCTTCCTTGGGTGAAGTTAGGACACCATGAGTCCAGTGAAGCAGGAGGTTAAGAGAACTAGCTGGAAATGCAGACTCCTTAAAGTACTTCTGTGTTTTGACTAGAAGGCAATGTCTTCTGAACTGTTCTTCAGTGTTTCCCTGCCCTGTAGAGTTAATAATGAGTAAGCTATCAGTTTTCTTCCTCAGATAGCTTTTGCTTCCCAGACAGCTGACCGTTTCCTCTCCTGCAAGAGGAGAACATGGCTCAATTTGGAATTTCTTTTCCCTTTTTAGAACATGCACTTCCAGCAGCATGTATGATGGAACTTGGCTAAGATTCAAGATACTTAAAATTTGCAATTGAATATTATTTTCCTTAGGAAACTATACAGTATATATTAAAATAAACCTGAGAAAGGCATGTTCCATCATTATACCTAGAATATGAATATGACAGAAACAAAATAAAAATATATTTGTCCCCAGCCTGTTTACCTCCCCAACTTGTGAAGGGAATTTCATCAGTGTCCACGGAACCCTTCAAACCCCACTTACCCAACCTGTCCAAAAGCACCTGCATCCTATACCTTATTAGGCAGAAAGGATCAAGAATAAAGGAGATGAAATATTCTATTTAAAATTTGAAGCATGTTTTCATCCCATCCTTCTCACTTCAGGAAAGAGAGATATCATTTTCCCTCTGCCCTCATAACCAATCCACTAGCAAGTCCTGTAGAATCTAATTCCCAAATAACTAGAATTATCCTATTCCTTCCTTTCCACTGTCACCCTACTCAACTACACATACTTATTTCTCCCTAACTGTCCTCTATAAATCCATTATTATTTCTCTCAAATAATTCTTTTCAAAGCAGCCAGCATGATTTTATCTTAGAAACTTAAAGTATTCATTTTATTCCTCTACTTAGAGCATCTTATTATCCTTAGAATTAAATACAAACTTTTTGTATACTACAAAATTCCAAATAATCTGGCTCTCTCCTGCTTCTCAGCTTCCTTTCCTTCCTTCTATTTCCTCCTCCCCTTACTGATTTCCAGCCACAGTGAACCTTGTTTAGATTGGGTTCCCCTGAAAGCAGATTTGTAACAAAGATTTGGATGACCTAGTTTATTTTGGAGGTGATTTTAGGAAGAAGAATTAAGAGAACAGAGAAGAGAGTAAGAACCAAAGAGGTGTTTTAATTAGTGGATTACTACAGCAATTGGGGTTCAGTTCTACCTGGGACCCTTTAAGAACCAAGGAAAATGCACTTTGAATTATCTACCAAGGTGGGGTGAGGAAATGGGTATTTATCCATTTGCTCTTATTACTCATTGATTGAGTTTCATTCCTGAGAATATTGACTCCCTGATATTTTTAGCCTTCCCCATGTAAGAACCAATCCCATGACAATAAAATTAAAGGTTGAAGCCTGAATTTGAGCTCTCTGTGTTCCTCCTATGAATCACAGCTTTCTGAATCACTCAACAAATAGTTCTGAGTAATATTCCTAAGTATGGCTTCTTGGGAATCCAAAGAGATCTACCAAGAGGATATCCCAGCATGTGCAAGACCGCTGGACCCCTAAAAACTTCACTGAGGTGGCTGGGACCTGATCTCGTATATGGTTTCTCTCTTACCATCTAGTGTGCTTGTGCCTCAGGCTGTCCGAGGTACTTACTGTTTCCTACTCTTCAAGTCTAATTTAAATGATGTCATCAGTTTAGTAAATCAGGATGCTGTTTTATGGAACAACCAACCAGACAATCAAGAGCCCTTCAAGTTGTCTTCTGACAGGGAGCATGGGGAAAGACTATAATGCATAATTCTTTCTATTTCAAGTGAATTCAAACCACTCTGATCCTTCTTTCTGCAAGAAATTGAACCATACAATGACTCAATAGCCACATGGCAAGTGCCACATACCAACTGAAAGCACATCTAGTAAAGACACAACATTTGGCACAATAGCTTGGTTAGGTTTACATTAGTCTACTATTATCCACCAGGATATATGTTTTTTTCAGGAGGTGACATAGTGATTTAATATAGGGATATGATAAGGACTACCCCTGCATCTTTTACATTTTAGATGGTATCAACAATCACTGCAATAACAGGACATGACTGGTTTCAGAATTACTAGGTATGAAAAGTTTTAGAAGCTTCCACTTAGCTTTTGCTACATTTGTGGGTTTTTTGGTTTTTTTGGGGGGGGGTTGGTAGTTTAAATGTTGTTTGTTTATTTATTTATTTATTTATTTTATTTTTAGCTTGAGCACCAATTTGAATGTTGCTGCTAAATATGTCTATCTTAATTATGCACTCAAAAACCAGCTCATAAACCATAATGTTGTTTCATAGGCTCATTGGACCAACCATAAGATAGACTTGACACTTTGGGTCTCCTCGTGTCAATGTATTCAAACCTTATAGTCAAAAAATATTTACTCTGGTAAATAGCCTTAGGAATATTTGGGAAAGAATTGGAGAAATCACTAGAATATTTATTTGATATAGTATCTCAAAATCTTTGCTCAAGGGGACTTGGCCTCTTCTTCAATTGATTGTACCTGTTTCTAAGAACTGACTGAGGTCTGAAAACAGGATAAAAAATTGTGATTTTTAATTGCAGCAACTGATGTTAGCCTTTTGCTTGTCTGCTCTTGAGATTTTTAGTAATATATGCCAAGTAATATCCATGTTGCATGCCAAAGTACACCATGGCCACTGGTACTTGCAGACCACAACACCTGATGTCTAAATGATGTCACTTGCCATCTGATATTTCCAGAAACTATTTTTCTCCATTGACATTAGGGAGCTCAGTCCTACAATAGCTTCCCCTACACCAATTCTAACCTACAGAGGTTATACTAGGGAAAACCTAAAATTATCTTTTGGAAGGTGGGTCCCTTGTAGTACAGGCTTCCCCTGATAGGTAAGTGTTCTAGGAACCCATCAGCTTCAGTGTACCAGCTAGTGTTGTTGTGAAAAGCTGTGTTTGCTCATCAACAAAGGTACCTGCATAATCAACTTTTGTATACCTAACCCTGAATTGTAACCCATATCTTTACAAGAAAAAAAAGAAGAAGAAAAGCTGTGCTCGGCCTCAGTGATTTTTTTTCTTCTATTTTTTTTTTTTTTTTGGAGATGTTTTCAATGCACTGACCCATTTCATAACGGGTGATTTACACAAACAACCTGCCCACACTGCGCTAGAACATGGTGGTGATTTTTGGTCTTCAATAATAAGTCCATACCAGTATGCTCACTTCGCTAAGACTTTCGACCTGTTCCTCAATACTCTGCTAACATCAACTGGCATTCCCACCTCAATTACTATTTTCAAGCTTCCATGGATCATCTGAGCAGTGTATTAGAATTTAAGGTTTAAACAAAGATATGTGAAACTTGTCCTGAATCATTGGAGAGTGCCTTCACATATTTCCATCAATAAACTCTCGCTTCTCCAGCCTTATGCTTCATTTCTTCTCCCCTCCCCCCAAAACCATTTAGCACTCTCCAGATTCATTCTCAGGCATCTTCTCTCCATTCCCACCAGTGTATGTTAGCCAGATTCTGAAACTGTTTTGGTGAATTTTTTTTTCTCCTAAAGCAAGTATGTTGCCTTCTTATTAAGCTATGCTGGGTCTTCATCCTTATAATTGATCTAGAAGCCATGAAGAGGGATGGAGTCATATATTTAGAAGAGCAAACATAATTTTGCAAGTTGGTGAGTAACTTAAGCATTTGGAAGGTATGGGAGATAGAGCATTCCACATTCCTTGCTAAGTGCCACTGGCTTATTAAAAAGAAAAAAATAATAGGCTCAGATGTGATAACCTATTATTTAAAGAAAGATACAATAGTCACATGGCTTTTATGACAATATTTTAAAAATTTCTGCAGCTGCAGAGAAGACACAACTGAACAACATCAGAACTACGTTGAGACAAATGAGATACCTGGGGCACATTTTAGGAGGCATTTATGATCCCAGTTGTACCAGTGCATGGACAATAATTTGTGTGACTCTGAGGACAAGCAACTCCTTATATTTTGTACCCTAAGTACGTTACTTGCCTCACCCCTGTTCTGATCCTATGGCTAAAGATCAGGCACAGGAGTCCATTTTAACAGGGGCTGAACTTCAGGGAATACTGTTCATCAAGTCTAGTCAAGAATCCTACACCAAAGTTCTGATCCTAGTAGGGAAAGAGTAAGACTTTGAGATTTGGAATGGGAATATCTAGGAAGGTAGACTTGAGAACCTTGAATCCCCCTGACTTTTCTAAGTCCTATGGACTTGCAAAATGAGTTCACATACCTTATTGGAAGACTGAGATTCTTCTATCTTCCTTGAAGACTATGCAGAAGCCTAGGATGAGATACATCCCTTATAAGACACTTGCACGCTTCAGGATCTGTCTCCATCTAATCTTCTGTCCACTAGACCCATAGTAAGGGTCAAATCTCAGCAGAACCTTCTTAGGGAAGTTCTAAGCCTGTCTAGGTCGATGAGAAATGCCAAAGGAGTTACAGAACCTGGCTAACATGCAGGCAGGAGCCAGGAGAGTATACCTGGAAATGGATACCTAGGGTGCTGGGCCAGCTGAGTGAGGAATATAGATCTGAATGTGAAGCAGTTGTCAAAATGAGGCAACTCTTCCTTGACACGGGATTTAACACTCTGGAAAGAATTCCTAGAGATAGTGTTGGAATGGCTTTGGGAACTTCGAAAAAGTGATGACCCATATTAAATGAAGTACTCCAGAACTGCCTAGACAGGCTGTTGAAAAAGGGATCATGCTAGTATGGATCTACTGCATAACACTTGAGACTATGAGCTACCCTATAAGAGCTGACCCTGTTACTAAGCAGAGCCTAGAGGACACTCTTTTTACCATGGTGATACTGAGTTTGCTGGTGAGGGAATATCAGCATTGATAACAAGCTGACCTCTGTGATCTGAAGCTGACGGTAGGAGATGTCTCAGTTATAGAACTGTGTTCCCTGGCAGCAATGTGGACTATGGGATTCCAGAAGAGCAGAGATCAAGAACTTTCAGAATAAGGTAGGTACAATGATCATAATGGCAGCAAGATTAGATGACTTCCAGGGAGGCCTGATCCACAGTGATCTATGGAGATGGCTCATAAAACATGATGTTCCTAGAGGTGAGAGAGGACCAACCCCCAAAAGGATGCTCCTTAACAGAGATAATAACAAGAATGCATGGGCAAAAGTCTTAAATCAGTTACCCCAGTGGGAAATCAAGGTCTTTTGCTATCCTTTTTGTAACTTCATATTTTGGGGTCACTTGTGCCCTGGTTAACTTGAATTGGGTTTGTTACCTCAAATTATACTATCTTTTTCTTCCAGGTGGGATATCCTTATATAAGTAATATGCAGTTGCTCCCAGGTAAGCCTTCTCATGTTTCAATGGGTCCACATGCCAACCACTGGGGTCTTTTCTGGGTTGCCTTCATTCTACCAATCAATTTTCCTTCATAGACTTTCCTACTCTGTGAAACTAATTCTAATTCCCCCATAGATTGGAAACACATTTACTTACCTGCAGTTCTCCAGATAGACAATACCTAGGTGATAATATGGGATAGAAACTATAGCTATGTGGTATCAATGCAGTCTTGAATATTTAGATAGTAAGTCAAGTAAGGTTCCTTTTAGGAGCTTTCAGTCTGACTGTCATTGCATCTGTTTTTGGTATTTAACATGTGTTCTTTTTTATGAGGATGTGGTCCCCTTAATTGGGGAAGAAGTAGCAATAATTGAGGCAGATATATGACTGTGCAACCAGCAGTTGACAGACCATCATCTGATCAGGCATATATAGTCCAAAATTTAGGGTCATTCCCTTTGTTTTCCTTACCAGAAAGTGAATTAGGCTTCCTGATAAATGGTACCTCCAAGAGTCCCACTCCTGCTGGCAGACATAAGGCATCCAGGGTCTGATTCAGCACATTTGTGGTCAGGACTTTGAACAAAATTAAAAGCCTACTTTTAAAATGGGGGCTAGAGGGGACTTCCAAATGTCTTGAAGTTGCTCAGTCTCCTAAGCTAATTATACTGTCCTCTCAAATATGTAAAAGAGGAACTATGTTCATGCAAAAAGAGTGGGATTCCCCTTTTGGCTCATGGTGGATTTTTCAGCCTTTATTCTAAACATAATATCCTTTCTTCCCAAGTTTTCCTCTTGCCTTAATCTTTCTTGCCTCTTTCTTCTTTTAAAATAAACAATGAAAGACTGCACTTATGGGCCCATCCCTGTCCAGTGATTAGACTATCATCTAACAACCATCCCGGTAGGTACAATATCCACCACTCATGTCCTCTCTGCTGGGAGCTAATGTGAATGATGTGAGCATTCTGAGAGTCCTTCTAGAAGAGCTCCATGGCCCTGCAGGGCTTGCTTGAGACAAACATTCTCGGAAAGGACTGCATTTCTGGCCAGTGGACTAGTCAGAGGGTCACAGAAAGCACTGTGGGTCTAAGGAGAATTCACTTAAATGAGACTCTTGAGATCCTTAACCATACATATAAAATGAAGACTTAAGAAATGTAGGTAGCTTGATTCTCAGAGAGCTCAAGGAGCTTGCCTGAAGAAAGCCACTTAGCTCCTGAAAGAGATGAAACTTGCTAGCAGATTTTCCTGTGGAAAGCTGTCTTGCAGGCTGCAAGTCTGTTTGTATTTGGATGTTCCGGTTGTGGCCCTTATGACCTCTGGATTAAACAGATGTATGCCCAAACAAAAAAAAAAAAATCCCCAAGTACTCATTTCTAGGACATCATCCTCACCCACAGGCTTCCGAGCACAACTAGTCCAGGACATTGAGTAAGGACTTGTGTACCCTTCCTCACCACCCTTCCTCAAACCCACAAGTCCAGTCTTTGGAAGAGAATTATCTATCTATACCTACACCAACAGGGTGCTCTGTGAGGTCCTTAGAATTTTTACCAAGTTGACCTCCTCTATGCCACACACATTTACAGGTGTTTCTATCTGGTTCTGTCCTCTGAAATCCCTGCAGAGAGGTCTGTTTCATAATTAAGGAATCCTCTTTTTATAAGAGAAATTTTCCAGGTGGATACCTGGCCTGAATAAGACTGGCATACACTTTCAGTACTCATCATCCAGGGCTTTTCCCAAGGCATTCACTTGCTATAAGAGCAACTATTTTTTCCTTTAATTTTTTTTATCTTAAATATGTGGGTACAATTCAGGGTTAGGTATACAAATGTTCATTATGCAGGTACCCTTGTTAATGAGGTATGCCCCTCCTTCCCCAGGCAGATTCCCACTACTGCCAATCTCATTTCCCCGCCCTCCTCCCGGCAGTTTCCCACGATTGCCAATCTTTTTTTTTTTTTTTTTTTTTTGAGCTGGAGTCTCACTCTGTCACCCAGACTGGAGTGCAGTGGCCGCTCCCGGCCACCGCAGCCTCGACCTCCTGGGCTCCAGTGATCCTTCCGCCTCAGCCTTCCAAGTAGCCGGAATTACAGGCATGCGCTACCACGCCCGGCTGATTTGTTTTGTTTTTGTTTTTGTTTCTATTGTAGAGATGAGGTTTCGCTGCCCAGGCGGGTCTCCAACCCGCGGGCTCAGGCAATCCACTCACCTCAGCCTCCCAAAGGCGCAGGATTACAGGCTGAGCCACCGAACCCGGCTGCCAATCATTTTCTTATAGTATTACGATAATTGTTCAAGGACCACTCATGAGTGAGAACATGTGATACTCAGTTCTTAGTTTCTGAGAAAGATCACTCAGTGTTATAGACTCTAAGTCAATCCCAGTTGCTGTGAAGTTCATGATTTTCTTCTATAAAAGTGACTATTAATTAAAGTCAGAGTCTTCCCCTTCGGTCCATTATCTGAACATTTGTCCTCTAATTTCTGGGTAATTACTAATATTTATATTGAGTTCAGCTGTTTCTCATCTACTATTTTGCCAATTCAATTGATCCTCACAAGACTTGTAAGGGCATAAGTAAAAAAGATCTTAACCTCTCAGCCATTCATTTCCTTGTTCATTAGAAAAAGAATAAGTGCGTGCTCAAGGTAACTCAGAATGCGCAACCAGAATTCCAAATCTGGCTTATTCTTTTAAAATTCAAGGTTTTTTCCACTGTTTCATGCTATCTTACCAGATCTAGATGAATGGTTCTTCCAAGGTATTTAAATTCTTAAAATTGTAAGGTTAAAAATGTTTTCTCCTAGTATTTACAAAAAAATCCTCCTAAATTGTGAAGTCAAATATTGACCACTTTTAACACATTATTTTCTGCCTTTAAACATACGTGTGATTCTTGAGGTAGGATCTACATACTCTTTCTGCAGTAGCAGAACTGCCCAGTTAGTGATTCTTGTTTGTGAAGAAACTAGTATCAACCAGGCTCGGTGGCTCAGCCTGTAATCCCAGAACTTCTGGAGGCCGAGACAAGTGGATTGCCTGAACCTGGGGTTCAAGACCAGCCTGGGCAACTTGGCAAGACCTCATCTCTACAACAAATAGAAAAATTAGCCAGGTGTGGTAGTACACACCTGTAGTTCCAGTTACTTAGAAGGTTGAGGCAGAAGGATCGCCCGAGTCCAGCAGGTCAACGCTGGGGTGGCCGTGAGTGTGCCACTGCACTCCAGCCTGGACGATGCAGTAAGACTCCAACTCAATAAAAAGAGACCAGTATCATCTCTGCTCTTTCGTTTGTATGATTCTTCCCTTTCTTTCGACATTTCCCCTGTCTCTCTCACCCAAACATCATCTTCTACATGACATGTGTGACAGACTCCTAGGGGTTGGCCTTGTCTTTTAATGTACCACTTCTCCTTCCTGGGAGACCTAGTACAACTGGAAATGTGAAATTCAGTGTGAGGCAAGGCTAGACTCAAATCCCACTGCTTACCTCAGTGGTCACTAGAGACTCCTAGATATCAGAGTGGTACCTAATCACCATATATCAAATCTTTCTAAGTATAGTGCTATAATACATACCTGGTATGTCTGCACAGCATATAATACCACTTCCTCTTGGAACTGTCTTTCTTTCCACTTTAGGAATAAGACCCTAGAAGCAACACTTGTAAACACAATTGTGTATCTTCCTGGCATTAGTTAAGCCTGGGTAGACTGCGTCTGACCTAAAGAGGATCAATTAGATCCTCGCCAAGGACTTGGAACTAACTCAACATATTCGTGGATGGCTAAAAATATTACATGTAAACTTAAGTGTGGGGTGTCTGTATTCCATCAGTAGCCTAAAAGAGCAGAGAAAAATAATCTGAATATATAGGAACAGAGATGGGAGAGTTCTGGCAGTTTACCAGAGTTCAATTCCTGTCACTTTCTGAAGCCTCGCTGCCTTAATCTTAGAGTTCGTTCAACATTCCCCCTTTCTTAAAAAAATTGGTTAATGTTGGTTTACTTGATGCTAGAGAGTCATAATTTATAGAGCCAGTTAAGCTTAGCCATAATCTTCCTCTTTATCTCTAATTTCCTGTTCTCTTGAATTCCTGTCATCCTGCCAACATTTGGAGTAGAAACCTTGCAATAAATTGATTTTTGCCCATTTGTTCATCCCAGTTTCCATCCCGCCTGCCTTTATTCTCTCAACTGCTTCCACTGCCAACTACAATGCCCTTTTTTTTCTACAAATAACCTTTCCTATATCATTCACAGCAAAATAACTATTTATATACTTTTTCCTCTAATTGAAACCTGGAAAAGCTAATTTCTTGATTACTCACTTGAGAAAAATCTTCCCATTCTTCCAGAAGACCTCAAAATTTGAGCTAGAACTTCAGTGTTCTGGATCTTCTCTGCCTACTGAGAAGGCGGGGAACTTCAGCCATTCTGATAATCTATCTTAGGTGCTTGTTATATCTGTCATCATTGCTAGCATCTTATGAGACTGCCCTCAAATTCCCAAATGCACACAGTTTCATTGATTTGAGAATCTGGATCATCCTAAGCATATTCACCACCCATGTTGCTATTCCATCTTACATTCTAGTTTGGTTTTGAACCTCTATTCCCATTGCCTTCATTTAACAAATATGAATATCCTTTTGTTGGTTGCCTGCCAGTGGGCATTCACCTTTTCCACTGTTTCTGGTCTCAATAGAAGCTGACCATATCAGATATATATTACCAGCTTCTGTGGCAGTCAGCTAGTGGTGGCTAAGTGACTCAGTTAAGGGCAAAGAGACATAAAGAAAAGTTGGAAAAATATTTTCTTAATTGATAACATGACAAGGCCAAGGAAGACACCTCAAATCCAAATCTTTCTAGCTTTTGGATTTTGTCATGAGAGGATATGATTCTCAGAGCTATTGTAGTCATCTTGCAGCTCTTAGTGACAAAATGACACCTAACAGCTGAGGATGGCAGAAGGGGTAGACATTGTTGAGCTTCTAAACTAACACTGAAGTCAGCTATCTTGGGATTCTTGTTTCTTTCTTTCTTTTTTTTGCTTTTATTGTTATTTTTAATTGACACAATAATTGTACATATTTATGAAGTACAGTGTGGTATTTTAACACATATATATGACGTGTAATGATCAAATCAGGATGATGAGAGTGTTCATCACCTCAACTATTTATCACTTTGTTGTGATGGGGCATTAAATATCCTCTTTTCTAGCTATTTGAAAATGTACAATAAGCTGTTGTTAATCATATTCACTTAATAGTGTTATAGAGCACTAGAACTTATTCTTCCTTTCTAGCTGTACTTACCTATTCATTAACCAACCTCTGGGTTGAGAAATGTACATCCCAAATGATTGTCACTTTTAAAATAGTACTCTGATACTTTTAGTTGAAAGCAATTTGACACAAATACTATTAATGTACCATAAGCTTATTGGAAAAAGTGTGAGTCCCTGTTTTGAGATTATGCTAATGAGAAGGTAGTTGTGCAAAGTAAATATACATTAAATTTGCAAGATTAGTGGTAGAATAGACTGTTAAATTCTATGATGACAGACAGTGTCTGTTTTGTTTGTTGTACAGGGGTAGCAGGAGATGAAAACTCAACTCCTGTAATCTTGCTAGAAGAATGATTGACTTTATGACTTATTTGGGTGGGGATAAGATGTGCACTTATGTTGAAACAGGAAGACGCAGCAAACCTTGATTAGACTTGTAGTTCTTCTGTTTTTTAAGGAAGGCATATGTATGAGCAATGGTGGGAGAAGAGAAAAAGAGAGAAGGAGGCAGAGAGAGAGACAGAAAGGGAGAGAGGGAGAGCCCTATTGGTCAATTTCCAATGACCAAAACTCTAGCTTTCTTGGTGTGATGTAATTTTCTAGCTGGTAGTTAGGCCAGGTCATAAGCTCATCTTACAAACTATGTACTACAAATAGAATTTCCAGCAGAGAACTTTGAATCAAATGAAAGTACCATGTTTTGTGACAATTTCTGTAAAACATAAAACTAAATCAAACTAACGCCATATATTCTTAGAGTCTTATATCTTAGTCAGATTTCCATGCCAATGATGTAAGCATTTGATACACCTTATTGCTGTATAGTTTTAGTGTCATTTGACTTCACTTACACTAATGTGTTAGATAAACAAGAAAATAAGAATAGGTATTCATATCAAACACTGAAGCATCGCTCTTTTTACCCAAATCTTAGGGAGAAACAACTTCTTATGAGGCAAAACTTTCATGTGAACATGTTAGAGGTTGCAATTTCAGAGCAGCAGGAGTGAAAAAAAAGTGAAATGAAGAATGGAAATAAGGAAAGAAAATACAGTCATCCTTTCCACATCCATGGATTCTACATCCATGAATTCAACCATTCAATTGAAAACATTTGAAAAATTTTTTTAGAAATATAGAAATTAAAAGAATACAAATTTTAAAACCAATAGAATATAACAACTATTTATATAGCATCTCCATTGTATTGGGTATTATAAGTAATCTACAGATGATTTAAAGTATACAGGAGGATACATATAGGTTATATGCAAATATTATGCTATTTTATAAAGGAAATTTGAGGGTCCTTGGGTTTTGATAACTGAAGGAGGTCCTGAAACCAATCCCCTGTGCATACCAAAGGATGATTGTGCAAGGTGATGCATATTCAAGGCCACTTCTTTATAAAAATGCATAGCTAGTTGCTTTGACACAGGCAACATCTCTGCAAAGCTCATATGTAAGGTGCCACTGGGTCTTGGAAATTTCCAGTGGGTTATCTGGAGGAAGGGCATGAAATTTGTCAGCTTCCTTTTGTCTTCTGTCTCTCATTGGTCAAGATTTTCCTATAGAACAATAATTCACTCACATATCCGAATTATGTTATCTGGCTGCTCTAGGACCTGCCAGGTAAGTCAGGCAATGGAGCTGTTGCTATGATGACCCTAGGGAATCTGTGCCCCAAAAGTGGATGAGACAACTGATGGTATTTGCAATTGAGGCTACAGTGGCAGTGGTCATTGAGCAAACCCAGGAAGATGCACAAACTGAGACTGATAATGTCACTTGATTAAAAAGAGATTTCATGCACACATCTGTCATTTGAAGAATACAGTGACCACATTTTTAACAACATTTTATATCTAGGAACTTTCGAGCTATTTGGTAAAACACACAGACCTGCAGCCTAGGATAAACCGGAAGCATTGCCTTTGCATCTGCCTTAGAATGCCATTCTGCTTTACTTAACTCATTAAGAGGAGACCTTGCTTATGAATTATTTGAAATTTTCTCATGTTGACAAGCAAGAGAAAAACTGGTTATCATTTTTCTTTAGTTTCTTTTCTTATTTTTTGAGTGCTATTATAGCTGAAAAAGAAACTATTTTTACCATTATTGGGTTTTAAAAAGTCTTTTTAAAAAATAGAACAAATTCTAGCAAACACAATGAGTGGTCAAGAGACAGTTCTCTACTCAATTGGTGGTCCCTAGGGCATCTTTACTTTGATGGATGACTCTCAATAGTACCGTATTGTGTAACTTAGAAACAGAGTTCAAAAAATCCCCCAAATGTCATAATACATCAGAATGTCAAGGCTTTTCCCAACTAGAGTCCATAAAATGGTCCCTGCATAAAGCAGTAAGTTTTTGTGGATCTGGGATTCCAGGTGGCTGTGCATTGTCCTTACCTTAAAAAGATATTAAACTTAAAAAAAAATAGCTAATTCTTCAAAATACCTGGCATGCTACTTGGGACTCTTTCAAAAATGCCAGTCTTCCACTATTCACTTTCTCTTTAGTGTAGACCATCTTTAGAGATCCGGTTTCTAAATATATTCTAGCCCCACCACTTACCACTCCACATTCCTGAATAGCAAAAACAAGTGGTAGATGGTCAAATGCCCATTCCCATGAAGATATTTTCATCAGAGCTTTATATGAAGTAGGTCATTTATCTTATTCTATATAGTCATTGCCTCCACATTTCCTGTCTGCCTACTGCTTGACCAGTTCTAGCCTTTTTTGGATGCTTCAAGAAGACACTTTATCATGTCAATTGTTCATCATTCGTAAAAGCACATCATCTAGCATGTTGAGTGCTTAAACAGCACTCTTTAGCACATCTCTGGCTCAAAACCTACTAATCATGCTAAGAGGATGGTCACTAGACCCAGAAGCTGCAGAAGGAAAAGAAACTATCTGAATACATGAACCCTTGACAACTCCAAGCCTGGAAGCTCAGTCTGGTGATGATTAACTATGATGATTTGTGGGGTTTTGAGAAAAAACCTTCCCCTACCTGATGTACACAAACTTCACTCCTATGAAATAATATTCCCTGATTAGTCATTCTTGGTGACTGATAGTCTAACATCAGTGACTACTTCTTTTTTTTTTTTTTTTTTTGAGTTGGAGTCTCACTCTGTCACCCAGACTGGAGTGCAGTGGCCGCTCCCAGCCACCGCAGCCTCGACCTGTTGGGCTCCGGCGATCCTTCCGCCTCAGCCTTCTGAGTAGCGGGAATTACAGGCATGCACTACCACGCCCGGCTGATTTTTTGATTTATTGTAGAGATGAGGTCTCGCTGCCCAGGCGGGTCTCGAACCCGCGGGCTCAGGCAATCCACTCACCTCAGCCTCCCAAAGGCGCGGGATTACAGGCTGAGCCACCGAGCCCGGCAACTACTTCTTTTTGAGTTAAGAGGTTGTTCTTTTCAAACTGGAGGTATTCTGAAGTACATGGGCTATTACTATTGTCTAGTGAGTTTGTTGGGATTGAAATATTTTATTCTTTGTTGAGGTTCAAGGAAATGAAAAAAGTGAGTGTTCCTGGGTGAGATAAGAAAAGAGAAGATTGAAAGCAGGGCAAGTCATTCCTGGTGGGATAATGAGTAGGATGAGATTTGTCAGAGTAACCCCAGTGTCGGGATAGGCAACCCATGACTAGTTTCACCTTCACTGCCTTGCTCAGGATCATCCTGGGAAGCATGATATATGAGACTAGGATGGGGTGGGGAATACAGAGCTACACAAACCTTATCACTTCATTCCCCATGAAATCCATTAATGTCTTTCCAGGAATTAAGGTAATACTTCAGATACACACTCATAGCCTATTTTGTGAGTAATTGTACAGTATTATAAGTAATTTATTAATAAGATAAATTATCTTCCACATTTACTCTTGCTTGGTAAATAACTATATGAGAACTCTGAATGGGATGATGCCCTCCCTTGTTTTAGACAAAGGAGAGAGGGTAAAATAATAGCTAGGCTTATACAGAACCCTCAGCCTATCTCACCTGTGTCTGTGGGGTCACACCCAAATTCCATAACAGGACCTACAAGGCCTTTTTGGGTCTAAGTTTTGTGGACTCTTCAACATCATTTCTTGTCACACTTCCATTTGTATCTCTTGGCTCAGTCATACCAAATTGCTTACCATTTTCCCAAATGTGCATTTCCTCTGCCTTAAACACTACCCTTTTTCCAGCTTCTGTTTTGGAATATCTCTAATTACACTCCAATCAAGTGCTGTCTTTTTTGACAAGTAAGACTTCCCTGACAAGCTCTCTCCCATTATATCATCGTCATTCATAGAAGCTCCTTATTCTGGAACCTGCTCACCAGTGAACTTCCTCTATTTGTTCTGTGAGGCCAGAAACGGTCTTATTTTCTCCATATCCCCATTGTCTATCCCATGGCCTAGCACACAGTAGATGCCCTTATTTGCTGAGTAAGGAGATAATGTATACTATGCCCAAATTTGTTTATTTAAATTGTTCAGCTTGCATCATCAAAATATCTTTTAAGCAATACATTTTAAATGACAAAATACAAATAATTGCATAGCCAACTATTCCTACTTTTATTTTTTCCATTGTCTTTTCCTGGAATGACAAACTTGGGAATTGACCCCAGCCCAGTGAGTTGCTTAGATGTCATGCTGCTTCAAATAATAGGTACAACTTGTCCTTCTCTGTACTTCATAACTTAACACCAATCTTATTTGTGACAAGCAATGGACAGTGATTTGATATGATCTCAGCTAGCTAGGTCTACTTTGTGTGTATACATAAGGCTGCTCAACTCGCCTAGATTCTGTTGTATATCTAACAAGTTTTACAATTTCTTTCCTTAGTGCCAAGTGAAGAGTTATTTCTGCCTGAGTAGAAAAGAAAAAGTATTTTAATTAAAAACAAGTTTTCAAAATATGTAACTATTTGATACTATCAGTAAAAATAATTGTTTAAAAATTTAATGTTTATCAGCCTTTACAACTCAATGAATGAATAAGAGTATTGACATTACACAAGAGTGTTGTCTTCTTTCCTTGTTAGGAAATAGCTTTATAATAGCCTCTCAAGTATTCTTATTATCTGACCAAAGAGATGCAAATTGTAATATTTTCTGTGTTTTTTCCTATGTGTACAATTGTAATGTCAGAACTAAATTTTTTAAAGCAACAATTGTTCCCAAAATTTACTTAATTGTATCTCATTTTCCATCTCTATGAAAAATTTATTTTTCACTGAAGTAATTATAATGAAGTATTTACATAATTAATAAGCAGTGGGGTGATATTTGTTAGAAAAAATTTCTGTTCAAGAGTTAGAGTTGATACTTAAGACACAGGTTTGAAAAAGAAAGGCTATGATCTAAAAAAGAACGACAGAAATGTAACAACCTTGCAATAACTATAGATTCATCCTTGCAGATATGTGAATTTTGTTGAGTCGCACGCACAGTATATAAATATAAAATTATTTGGATATCTATCATCTTAAGATTCAGAAGACAACTGGGCAAGTGAGTTCACTATTTGTACACAGTTTCCAAGACTGATAACATAAAGATTCTTTACATTTTCATTTCCCAAAAGCCCATCTATGGGATATGCTAAAAATATCTTCCTCACATAGTGGAGGAAGTGTTTCATTTATTAATAGTTTATAAAGCTTGACTAAGGTACCATCAGTGAAATGTTTGTTGTGAGAAATTAAGTTTGCTAGTTTACCTGGAGGTATATTACTTTTGTATATAAATTCTGCCATGAACGCTCTTTAGCTCTTCACTAGTAAATAAGGGCATACCGTTTAATTGCTTCATTGAGTTTTTGTAGTACTGGCTATTATAGATAATCAACCAGGAGTTTTCTTGGGCTAAGGAATAAGAGAAAGACCAGAGGGGAAGGGGACAGGTAGGATGCTTGGGTGGGAAGAGGAGTCACACTCTGTTCTGTATTCCCATGTCCATGACCAAAGCTGTTGTCTTACTAGCTGTTATCCAGTCAATCAGCTGGTTTCCTACTTTTTGTTTCATGTTCCTTTGTCAATCTCTATGTCTGGTCACTATGATACCTTCAGCATCAGTAGCATAAACTCTAATTTGGTAATGAACACCACTAGTAAAAATTCAGGCCATGTTCTATGTTGTCATTTTTAACTTGGGATTAAGATAAACATTCAAGCCATGTTCCACATTTACTCACTGCTCCTGAAGAAGTCAGTTAGTACCTTTCTTATCCGGCTCCTGTGGAGGCCAGCTCCAGATAATCCTGTTATCAGCGATCCTGTGGCATGTGGCAAATTTTAATTTAAAAATGTTGTCCCCCACCTTCCTACCTGATATTGAGACAGGCTATTTCTTCTAGATGTTGATATAGGTTAATTGTTTCCCAGAGTATTTTGCTATTCATCAGACTGCCTGACCTTAGAAAAATATGTTGCGGCCAGCAGAGAACCAGAAATATACTGCCAAGGAAACCTCAGCAAAGGGAGACGTATGTGCAGAGAACTTGATAGAGTGCCAGACTCTGGTACTGTGTTATCTCATCTGAATATTTGTTGCCATCATTCTTTGGGAGACAGAGGAGATGGTATTGTGGTCATTCTTTAATTCTAAGTAGGTTCAGCTGGTATGATCATTGAAACATAGCGATTACCCTTAACACCTGATGTGCACTTCAAAGTTTGGATGACAAATGGGGTCCCTGAATTACAGGGCAATGCTGGGTAGCAGTTGGTCAAAAAATGTGATGTGACATAAATGACTCAAGCCAATTGCATTTTTTGATCTTTGTAGGGAGAGGGCATGGCTAGAGTACGTCACAAAAAGACTAATGCCAAAGCCTTTTGCGTTCAAAAACAATGTTTTGCTTTGGATCTTATGGCTGAGATAAGTGCCTCAAGTGAGAGGTTTGTAATATGAGTAACCATAAACTCTACCTTGCGGTCTTTCAGCGGCTGTCACCTCTACTTACCCCTTTCTCTTGATAATTCCTAGTTCAAATTCCTGAAAGAGAACCTGGCCTATGACAGGGCCTGGCATGAAAAGATGAGTTATATCAATATCCAGGCCTCAGATTGGTGGCCCTTTTGTCAAGTGTCCAGTCAGCTGGCCATGTGATGCCAAGCACTATCACCTGAAGCTGCCCTTCATGTACTGACTGACATATTCAGTAACAGTGAACAATGTGGAAAAGACTTGACTTTTTATTCTAATGCTAAATTTAAAAGACCAACTTGTGGGGGTCTTGTCTCTGATCGAAGGTCTCTGGCAGTGTGACGGTGTCAGTGATTTAAACTGGAGGGATAGATACAAAGAGAAAGAAAGAGGGGAGAAAGAAAGAGACTGGACTCTTGTTCAAGTGACCAGAAGCCGTTTAATGGGTGTAATCCCAGGGTTTTTATCTCTAAACTCTGTAAAGTTATTATCACAGGAATTTTTGTTGTTATGGTTATACAAAAGGTAGCATGTGCCTTTAACATGAATAGGTCTAGGTATATACAGGACACCCCCTACTCTCAAGTAGATGTATATTTTAAACATAAGGAAAAACATGAAGTTCTTATCCAGTTTTTATGTACCCTTAATTGTTTATAGTTATATAACATCATTTCATATTTATACCTAAAACTAACATAATGATATATTGCCTTTTACTATTCTATGTTAATTTAAACTGATTTTTATAAAACAGTTGGTGTTATAGTTATTTTTTCTTAGCACTAGCCAGCCTAATACAAACTTTACTGGCCCCCCTGAATCAAACTGAACTAACCACACTTTTATAATAAAATGGTCACTAAAAATTTTTTTATTCTAAATAAACTATTTTATAAATTTTTAAAATTACATCAAGAGAACCTGTGACTTGTATTAAGGCTCCTCAATGTAACTCAAAGTTAAACTTAAATTGTTTAAAAGCAAAAACCATAAGCCATGGAAAATGGAAACAATAGACTCCCTAGTTAGCTGTGTTTGTTTCGGTTTCAGGGTCTTCTGTTAGAGCCAGCTGGAGCCTTTTTTGGTAGCTTGTGTCAAATGGAAAAGGAGGGAGGGAATGGGTCAACAGCTCCCATACACATCTTAGTGGTCTCGGGGTCAATGGTGGCCCTTCCTGATCCCTAATGCTCAGTGGGCCTCTGTGACTGGCTCCCAACACCAACTTTTAACATGATCTGAATTTTAAAGCATACTTCTATTTGACTACATACCATGACCAAATTTAGTGAAAGATACCTTCAAATGAGAAGCATAGCTCGTTTTAAAATATACCACACATTATTCCAATGAAAGATGGTACTGGTACCATGGCCCCTCCCTCTCCCTCAGAACAGGGCCAAAATACCTTAGAAAAGGGGAGGATTCAAAAATATCTTTAGTGTTTAGATTCATAAAAATGTAGAAAAAAATCATCGCTAGGAAGTTCGAGCAGCCCAGGCGCCGATGGGGCGGCCAAGGCTACTGTGAGAGGGCACTCGAGGTTGCTGGACAGAGAGCAGACGAAAGAGGTGGGGAGGAGCTGGCGCACTCGGTTGCCTGCTCGCTCGCTTCCTGGCGCCGCTGTGGGACCGCCGCCGCGTTTCCCGCTCGCCCGCTGCCCCGTTTCGCGAGCCCGGGTCAGCCGCGGCCGGCTGGGTCGGTAGTCGGGAGCGCCCTCAGACGTTGCGGTGTGGGGGGCGAGGTGGCCACACCTGTGGAGCGGCGGGCGGAGGGAAAGTCACCCGGGTCCCGCCGCACGCGCTCTCAAGGTGGGAAACGGCGGGCTGCCGTGGCCCGGGGCAGGCGGGTCCCCCGGTCGGGCGCCGCGGGCACCATAGGATTCCCCGTGCTTGAGTTCAGTGACTGCTGTCTCCACCGCCCGCACTTCCGAGAGACGCTCAAGTCGCATGAAGCGGAGCTGGAGAAGACCAAGAAATTCATCAAGGACGGGAAGTCGCTCATCGGCGCTCTCAAAAATTTGTTTTCAGTGAAGTAGAAGTTTGCAGATTCCTTAAATG
Source organism: Carlito syrichta (assembly GCF_000164805.1). Lineage (NCBI taxonomy): Eukaryota > Metazoa > Chordata > Mammalia > Primates > Tarsiidae > Carlito > Carlito syrichta. The sequence continues at coordinate 136,799 of NW_007094384.1, forward strand.
AATTTAAATTTCAGTGCATAGGAGATGCAGAAATAGATGATGAGATGTGTATAGCAAGGTCTTTGCAGGAGTTTGCCACTGTCCTCAAGAATCTTGAAGATGAACGAATAGGGATGATGAGTACATTGAGGGAATAAGGAATGTGTTATCAGAACTGGGCTCAAGTCCAGACTATGCCACTTGAGTATTTTGAGCTCTTGAGCAAGCCTCATATTTGTCGACTTTGAAGCCTTTTGTACACGGCAGAGAACTGCCCTGGAGGATAACTTTAGACTGGCATCATTGTTTCTCTAAAGATCCACTGTAATGTCTATAGGCTAGGTTTTACTAAGAAGATGATGCTGGATGCCAGTTTTGAGAAGAAATAAAGTTTTTGAGTGGTCAAGATTAAAGTGAAATTCCCAGAATTCACCCTTTGTGATGAAAATGCCCTATTGTTGATCTTGTGTACCATAAGATTCATTAAATGATCTTTTCTTTAAACCACTTTTTTTTCCCAAATCAGTACTTTTACTTGAGTAATTTATCCTTTTAGTCTGAGCATAAGTACTCTAGATTTTTTACTCCAGTCTGTTAATTGTGGCAAGGGCCCCTTAGGCACCGAGTAGGCACTGTGACCCTTAGACAGAAGAGTTCTGAGGCACACAGCTTCCCTACTCTTGTACTTTGCTTTCTTAATGTATGCTTTGGCATAGAATGTGAATTTTGTTTCAATTTTTTAAAATATTACTCTCGGGTTCGGGTGCAAGATGGCGACCTGGCAACCCGGTGTCTGAAGCCCTCTGCAAGGGAGATCTGCAGTGGGTCTCTGACTCTCGCCCCCGGGAGGCTGGGGACCCCAGCATCGCAGCCTACTCCTCAAACAGAGCTCGGCCATCGCTATCACTGGACCATCGCAAGGACTGGACATTTTTACTGCATCGTCCTCTCCCGCTGCTGCCGCAGCCCCTCCCCCCACCAGCGCTCCCGCCGCCGCC